>NW_025920117.1:873355-1083553 GCF_902686445.1 Sciurus carolinensis
CGAGGAGGAGCTGGAGGTCTCTTCCCTCCTATGGTAGGGATCCGCTCCTGACCATGCACCCCTGCTATGCCCAGCTCCCACTTGGCTGGTCTGCTCCATCTGCCTCCCACTTGCTCTTGACCTTGGGCAGTGACTCCAGCTGGTCTCCTCATCTGAAAACAGGACTTGCTGTTCCCACTGCAGATCCAGTGGCATTTTTGCTTTCTGTACTTGAACTTGGATTCCTTTGTTTTTTTAATGGTGCTGGGAATTGAATCCAGGGTTGCTCTGCCACCCACATCCCAAGTTTTTTTTATCTTTTAATTTGAGCTGTCTTTAAGTCCATGAGGCTGGCCTTGATCCTTCTGCCTCAGCCTTCCAAGTCGCTGGGATCGCAGGCATAGCCAGCATGCCCAGCAGAACTTGGTTCCTTAGCTCTCACTGTCCAAACGCAGAGCAGGAGCGATGGAGGCATTTTCCTGAGATTTCTTGGCTTCTGGTGTGGAATTCAGCATCCGCCCAGCCCTCCCCTCCCACTGTGCTCCTGCCTGGGAATGCTTTCTTTCTCAAGTCTTCCCAAGCAAACCCAGCTTCCGAGAAGAGGCAATAGCCAGGGCTGTCTTTGGTTTGTTGCATGTTTCTTTCTTGGGCTGGGAAACTTGCAGGCCTGTAGTTGAGCTTGTCACAGGGGCTTAGATTTGTCGAGGGGGGAGGTGGGCTCAAGTGCAGGTGAATTGTGCTGTGGAGATGCTACTGGTGCCCTTATGGCTCCCAGGAGGCTGGCCTGGGTGTGGAGGATCAGCAGGCTGTGTGAGTGTGGCTTGGCCAAGGAAAAGCTCAGAGGTCCCAAGTGGAACCTGCTTCCAGGCCAGGTTATTGGACCTGAAGGTCTGTCCACGCTGTCGTGCTCCCCAGGTCCGCCTTGGGCTGGGTGCCCTGGCCACATGGCGCACTGAGTGGATGGGAGGGGGGCTTGACCACGTAGACTGCCAGGTATCCATTGGAATGTGGTATTCACTCTGGTTTCCAGAGTGAACCACTGCAGACATGTGTCCTCTGAGAGGGACAGTGTCACAAACGCTTACGTGGCACTAACTGCAAGCAGGCTTTGGGTAGTGCCTGCACACTAACTTTGGACCCTTGAGGCCACCTGTGTGTGTGGCAACTGTTGTGCCATGCACAGGTGAGAGGAGGAGGCCTGTGTGGGTGAGGCCACTGCCCAGGACAGGCTGTGCACAGCAGGCATTGGAGCCAGGTGCCAGCCAGCACCTTCCTCCTTGCTTCTTAGGGTGGGCAAGGAGGGGACTTGGGAAATGGCACCTTTTACCTGGAGGTGGACCTTGTGTCTGGCAGTCGCCCTCCTTCCCTCGGACGTGAGTGGGTGTAGCCAGGTGCACAACAGACTGTTCTGTGTTCGTGTGTCTGACCCTTAGTGCCTGGCACTTTCCCCTGATCTTGGGCCCAGCTCCAACCCAGGTGACTTACACTCTCCTGTCCTCAGGTCCCCTGTCAGAGCTCCACTACCCCATTCGAGAGCATGACCAAGGAACCCAAGGACTTTGCCTTCGTCACCTTCTGTTCCCTGAGCATGCGTTGAAGGCCTACAACGGACAGTGGATGGGACAGGTGTTCCAGGTGAGGTTGCTCATAGGCCCCGCCGGGGGTCAACCAAAACCTGGTGTAAGAGGTAGGGATGGACCCTTTGGAATGCAGGGAGCTCTGCTCTTCAGGGTCACCTTGCGATTGTCCAGGCCCCTCCCCTCCAGTGCACCTTCATTCACAGTGTATGGACCTTGTGGGCTCTATGCCAGACCTGGCCCACCCACTGCCGCTCACGTCTCCCTGTGCAGGGCCTGGGGACAGCAGTGTGAGGGGCCTTGGGATGTCCACAGAGGGCACCTTTCCCTTGGTATGGCCTTGTCGGGGACCCCAGTGCCAGCTGGACCGAGAGTAACCGTGTGGTCTGCTCCGGCTGCTGCCCTGTCTCTGCAGGTCTGGTCCTGGGTCCACTTGTTTAGGACAAGGACCACCATAGATAGGAAGGCCCCACTGGAGGGCGGGGCTGGAGGGTGAGGCGGCAGCTACGCCACTTCCTCCCCTGTCCCCGCAGGGCAGGATGCTGCACAGTGCTGCCGTCACCATCAGGAGGAAGCCAGTGAGGATGCCCACCCCCGGCTCGTCCTATAAGAAGAAGTCGGCGTCCAGGACAAAGCCAGCAACCCAGGTCCTTGCCAGCCCCGCCCAGGCTCTGTTGCCCTCTCCGCCTTTCCCAACCACCTGTATAGGTTTGCTGTATAGCTTCAGGATCATCCTCACCTCCGAGCTGGCTTCCCCACTGTGGATGGGGAGAGCGGTGCTGAGCCCACCCGGTCAGGCGAGGTGGCGGGAGGGCTAGGAAGGCAGGGAGGCTTATGACAGGCTATGTGTCTGCGAGAGAGCGCCCATGGGTCCCAGCGTGGCCTGTCCTGCTTTACCCTGCCCACAGCTCCCACAACTGGAATACGCTGTTCATGGGGCCCAATGCTGTGGCCGAAGTCATCACACAGAAGTACATTGCCACCAAGAACCAAGTGTGGGACCACATGAGTGGCCCGTGACTTGCGAACTTCATGTCCGCAGACCCTCTTGGTGAATCTGTCCAGGACTGGACCCCTGTGGATGGTTACTTTCTGGCAAAACCAGGAGCACATTTCAGCCATGTGGTGAGGGACATCCCTTGATTCTGCCCATTGGCTGCTTTCTCCATGGTCCTCTGCCCTTCAAGACACTTGATGCCAGCATGTCTGTGGAGGTGGATGGCAAGCCCATGTGTAACTGAATGGCCTGGTGGTCACATTTTTAAAAAGAAGCAGAAAAATTAATACTAACAGATGCCCTCTTCAGCTAATGCGTCTGAGGGAACATCGCTTCGCTGCACCCAGCTTAGCCACAGGGTGTTTCTCCTCCCTTGTTCCCACCTAGGCCACTGAATTTCATGTGTAGCAGGACGTGGGTTCTCAGGTGCCCAGTGGCTCATGGATGCCATGCTGGGCAGTGCAGCTTGGCCTGAGTTGGAGGGAAGGTCAAGGGACAGTCGCAGTGGCTCTGGTGCTGCAAGTGCCCTGAGCACCAGGTCTTCGTAGTGCTGGGACAGGGTCCTGCTTCTAGAGCCTTCTGGTGACTTCTGGAGCCTCCTAGTGGAGACAGGTGGAGAGAGGAGAGCCTGGGCTGGTCAGGGAGGTGACAGAACAAGGACTGCTTGGTGCGAGGGGCTGGGGTCAGGGTCAGCCCTGTAGAAGCCCCCCAGGGGCTGCAAGAGGAGCCACTGACCTGCCCCCACTGTGGAGCAGGGAAGAGAGCCCGAGCGGGTGTGGGGACTCCTTGCTGGAGAGGGCACCAAGGGGGTCAGGTGGGTGGTGCTGGGTGAGGGGCACCGCTGAACCCACTTCCACTGGGTCTGCTCAGCTGCTGGCTGGAGAGAGCAGATCGGGTCCACCTGATGGCCATGGGCCTCCTTTCCTCCCTCCCTCAGGAGACCAAGGGCAGCGTGGCTGTCCGTTTGTGGCCCATGGGGAGACCCAGCTGGTCCAAGAGGTGCAAGCACTTCCTCCTCCACAATGTGTTCAACCTGACTCCTTCAGTCAGGGGGGTCCCCACTGCCCTCCCTGCGGTCTCTGATGGCCCCAACTGGTGGCTGCTGCAGAGCTGGGGACGGGGCTCCAGGGAGGCTGGGGGTGTCTTGTCAGGCCCTGTGGTGACGGAACCAAAACCTGAGGGCTCACTGCTCCGCTGCCCCTCGCAGGGACAGGCTGCTCCTGGGGCTTCTCCACGCCTGCGGCAGCAGGTACTCTGCAGTTCCACACTGAGATGCCAGTCTGATCAGTGGAACATCAGCTGGGTCATCTGGGAGGTCCAGCAGGCTGGTCATTCACTGTCAGGGTCTCTACGACTCAGTGGGGGCAGGGGCTGACCCCTCAGCAGAGCTGCCCAACTGTGGAGCCAGCATGTGGCCTGCTGGAGAGGGTGGCACCTCCTGGGTCTCCTTCCCAGGCACCTGGCCCCTAGGACCCCATACAGTTCTGGTGTCAGACTGGACCCTTGCTGCTGTTCTTATGAGTCCTGTGCGCTCCACAGGCCACAGCAGAGCGAAGCAAGACCATGATTCTGGCCAAGAACCTCCCCACAGGCACACTGGCTGCTGAGTTGCGGGAGACCTTCGCCACTTCGGGAGCCTGGGCCAAGTGCTGCTGCCCAAGGGTGGTGTCACTGCCATCATAGTGGAGTTCCTGGAACCCCTGGAGGTGCACAGGGCCTTCTGACACCTGGCCTACTCCAAGGTAGGGCTGCCCTAGGGGAGAGGGAGCTGGCTTGTGCGAGAGCCCTCAGCCTGAGCTCCACCCACCTGCAGCACAGCTGCAGAAAGCGTCCCCCCCCTGCCCCTGTCCCACCCCCCCACTTTCCCTGGCTTCCTTTCCTGCTTTAACTTGAGCCTTCACTGTCTGCTTCTCTGCTGTCCTGTACCCATGATAAGCTGAAAGTCATTTCTCTACGTGGGGCTGTTTAAGAATATCTATAGCCACGGCATGTTGGCTTAGACCAACAGAAAGTCACCTGTGGCAGACCTGGCAGGCAGGTGTCCAAGTCCAGGGTATGGCCGGCGCCTCCGAGAACTCTGGGGAGGACCTGTCCTTGTCTCTGCCACCATTGGGCTCCTGGTGTCCCTCTTCTCCCTGAATCACTACCATCCCACTCCTGCCTGTGCCCCATCTTTGGGCCTTCTTGTCCCAGATCTCCTCCTGGGTTTACAGCACACCCAGATAACACAGGACATCCCACCTTGGGATCTTGGTGACAGTTGCATGGGACGTCTCCTTAGATTCTGGGGTGGAGGCATAGCTGTCTCTTGGGGAGTCACCATTTAACCCACCATGAGTACTTTGTCCAGCGACTCAATTCTTTGCAGACCATGGTCCCCCAGTGATCCTCAGGGCAGACATTGCAGGTGTGGAGGCCATTTCTCCACAGCTGCTGCCCCCCGTGGTCTTCCCCAGCTAGGGCCCTGCCTCACTGTGGTGCAGGCAGTCAGTGAGCTCCTGACCCACAAGACAGGTGCTGGTGCCAGCCACCACAGACACCCTTCTTCCTTCCTCCTGCTGCTTTGGGAAGGAACCATCACCAGGTGAAGGGTGGCAAAGGACCTGCCCTGGAAAGACCGCGTCCCTCTTCTGCACATAGGGAAACTGAGGCCCAGTGACCCAAAGTCACCCAGCTCAGAAGTGGCACAGCTAACGCTGCTCCCCAGTCTGGATCCCAAGCACGAGTTTTCATTTTTTCTTTTTTTTTTTTTTTCTTTTTTTTTTTTTTTTTTACTGGGGATTGAACCCAGGGACATATAATCACTGAGCCATATCCCCAGCCCTTTTCATATTTTGTCAGTGACAGGGTCTCATTGAGCTGCTTAGGGCCTCCCTGAGTTGCTGAGGCTGGCTTTCAACTTGCGATCCTCCTGCCTCAGCCTCCAGAGCTGCTGGGATTACATTCGTGTCCCACAGCACCTGACTGCTTATGTTTTTTTTCTGATATAATTAACTTGTGAACCTCGCATTGTGAAATTTGTAACAAGTCCAGAGGGCCCAAGTTGACAAGTATCCTTCCACCATGCCCTGCAGCTCCCAGCATCTTCTACTGAGGCAGCCATTAGCAACATCTGTGTCTCCTTAGTTAAGAAACTGCCTCTGAATGTGTGTGTGGAACAAGAGCGCTTCCATGGGCAACCACACTGACTTCCTGCTGGAGCCACCGCCTTGCTAGCATTTTTTCCCCTTGTCACACTCCCCCTTTCATCCTCTGACTAGAATAAATGCAGGGTGCCTTGACTCCAACCCTAGTGCAAGGCAGCAGAGGCGTGGGCTCTCCTTTGCAGCCTGAGGCACAGCCCAGGAGCCAGAGTGTTTTTCTCTTGGGGGCTCTGGGTCGCATTTTTCTTTCTGGCTCCTCTGCCCTGGGGAGCACCCATCTCTTCTGACCCTCGGCTCTTCAGCTGCACATGGGACTGGAGTCCCTCTCCAACATGTCCGAGATGGAGTCCCACAGGTTGGCACTTCTGCCTCTGCAGTTCCACCACATCCCACTGTATCTCAAGTGGGCTCCAGGTGGCGTCTTCTCCAGCACAGCCCCACAGAGGAAAGAGCACCAAGAGGCACCAGCGAAAGTCTGCAGAAAAGAACGAGGTGGAGCCAGAAATGGGTAAGAACAGGTCTATGTGGGAGGAGAGCAGGGCAAGCACGGAAGTGTTCATCAGATTGCTGTTTAAACTTTGTTCATCTTGCACACCAACGGACTTCGGTCTATAATTGTATAGGTGTGTAAAACATCCCTGAAAAATAGAGGTATCAGAGCCAGGCACGGTGGCGCACACCACTATCCCAGCAGTTCGGGAGGCTGAGGCAGGAGGATGTGTGTTCAAAGCCAGCCTCAGAAACTTAGTGAGGCACTAAGCAACTCAGTGAGATCCTGTTTCTAAAATATAAAATAGGGCTGGGGGTGTGGCTCAGTGGTGAGGCACCCCCTGGTTCAATCCCTGGTACCAAAATAGAGCATTGTGAGTGCAGTGTAAGGTAGCAGCTGAGGTGAGGGAAGAAAACCTAGATCTCTTCATACTCAGAACAGCGGGAAAGAGTCCCTGCTCCATAGGTGGGGAGAGCTAGAGTCAGGGAGGAGAGCCCTGTTTGCATGTGGCACAGTCCCCCTGGTGTCCAGCAACTGCACAGGCAGGAGAGGGAAGAGCCAGTGGTGGGCCACACCGGCCTGGGCAGTCCAGCCCCTGGCTGTCCTGCACAGTGGGTTTGTGAGCAGGGTAAGGTTCCTTGTCAGGACTGTTGTGCAGACTGCAGGACCTGGCATGTTCCGGACCTCACCCCTGTCAGAATGCCCGAGAACTGAGACCCGCCTCGTACTCACAGCTGCCCCAGGAGATGGGCAGCTCCCCAGGGACCCACAACCACACCTTGTAGTCAGACACCTTCAGGAGCTTCTGCGACCTGGGTTGTTTGACCCAGGTGTTAAGATTCTACCCTCGGCCTATCGCACCACAGGGTTACCATTGCTCAGTTTACTAAATGAGAATTTTCCTCTTAAAGACAGATAAGCTGCTTGTCTATCATCTCCATTGTCCTCATATATTTACAAAAAAGTGTTTTATGGCAAAAAAAAAAATAAAACAGGGCGGCGGAGCCTCTGATCGCCCCTGTAAGGTTTGAATCTGTGGCCTTGCCTGGTCGGTCTTCAGGGAGGCATAGGGTCAAGTGTCTCATCAGAGGAGCAGCTGGCTAGAAATGTCACTTCCTCCATGCCTGTGGCTGACGTCCAGGTGCCTGTGGGTCTTCAGGACCTGGCCGTCTACAAGGGCATTTGTGAACCCACTGACTGGAAGCTGCACCCATCCCTTCACTCTGTGGATGGAGCGCACCCCATCTGCTAGGTGGGTGGTGAAAGGCGTGAACCTTTCCAGTCCCTCCTTGGTGGCGCCCAGGTCGGCTTTGTGGTGGGGTCCTTCCCACCCTGCTTTCTCTCCTGGACCTTTCCCCTCGTGGGGTCCTCCTGTTTCTGTAAGCAGCCATCACCCTGTAGCTGCCAGCCACCGTGGCTTTCAGTTCCGCTGCTGCACGTGAACCTGGATGATGATTTCAGACCCAATTGAACCCTCCTCTCAAGCACACAAATTGGTGGCGTCAGGAGGCTTGCAGACAGCTCAGGTCTGACATCTTCCTCCCTGCTTTAGGCACAGGCAAGGGGACAGGACATCAGGCATGGTGTCTCCTGGGGAGTCCGCCTCCATCTGGCTGGGCTGATTTTCGTTTGAAATAGATGGTGCCCTCTCAGGTCAGGGCACCTCGTCTGCCTTGCTGACCATGCACCCTGTGGACTGCCAGGCCCTGGGAGTGTGGAGAGGGTGCTGCCGCAGGGCAGAGCTGGGCCTGCTCCCTGCCTGCTGGCGCCAAGCTCTCCATGTTCTCACACTGAGGTGCTGCTTCTGGGGAGTGGACATGCGTGCCAGTGATGGTGGGCAGGGTCCCTGTCCCATGCCCACTCTGGGGCTGGGCCAGCTGCCTCCCTTCAGGCTGGTTCTGGCCCTGAACAGTGAGGGTGGCACCCACGCACCCCCCCTGAGGATGGGGGAGATGCCATGCTGACCACGTCTGTAACTCTGCCGCTGCTGTCCAGGGTGGCCACAATGAACATGGCCCAGACTTCCCAGGAGCTCATGGGCTGGTCATGGCCATGTCCAAAGAGGGCCTTGGGCGCAGGCCTGCTCTGGGGCGTGAGCAGTGTCTTCTCGGCACCAGTGTCTGGACCCTGTTAGAATGCTCTTCTGTCCCCAGGCTCAGGTTAGTGTTGAGGGTCCCGACAGTCCTGCAGCTTGGAGGGGCTGGTGTCTGCTCACTGACTGACAGGAGGCCTCAGAGCCAGGATCTGTCCAGCCCCGCTGTGGCTCCCCGCAGCCTCTGGGAGCCTCTGTGTTGCCTGCACAGCCCCCTGGTCCCTGGTCCCCTGAGCTGTGCCCTCTCCCTGCGGCACCCCACCCACCCTCTGCACATTGTTCCAGATGCTTCCTCAGGATGACAGGAGGTGGGGGACCCAGAGGCCCCAGGACCTGTGTTTGGGGCTGGGCAGGGGGAGCAGGAGGGACCGTGCTTCTCTGCAGTGCTCTGCTCTGCTCTCTGCCAGTCTCCAGGGAGGGGCCAGCGTGTTTTACCTCCCCACAACCAGAACCCTCACCTCCAGATAAAGGGCTCGGATGTGGAAGTCCTGGAAAGCTGCTTGCAACTGATAACAGTCTGCTGGTGGCCGCAGTGCAGGAGCCTAGAGGAGTGGCATGGCCTGATTATAATAAAGCTGTGTGGTGCCTCGTACCTGGATTTGATTGTGGGGCTGTGGCAGAAGCCCCTCCTTACCTCCTGCCCAGGAGCTCAGTGTCACCTGCTCCTGCTCCTGCTCCTGCAGTCAGCCCCTCCGCTGCAAACTCCTGCCAGTGCCTGGTGATTCTGTTGGCGAACATCTGCTTGACTTTTGCTGTCACTTATTTTTCTTTCTCATCCTTTTTCTCCCCATTGAGGCCGCAGCAAAGTACTTCTTAAAAGACCTTGGCTGGTGGCCTCGGCCTGGGCCCTGGCTGGACCTGCTTGGACCTGGATGCGGGTTGCAGTGGGGTTTGGCTTGGTGGCTTGGGGGTGCTGGGAGGTGCAGGGGTGACTGGGTCAGGCTGGGTCCTGTACTCAGGGCCAGGAGGGACACTGTGCCCTGCACACAGATGACTGGCCTGGAACCTGCAGGAGGAGGGCTGAGCTCCCCTGCAGCTGCCTTCCCTCAGAGGGAATCATGGGCTCCCCTGGGTGCCAACCTGACCAGCTGGACACACAGGGTCCAGGGGCAGTGTTCATGGTGCAGTGTTGCTTCTGGAGTGTTGGATAGGCCCAGGGGCTGTCACACAGCCTTGATGTTCATCTCCTAGTCACCCTGCAGGCTACTCGGACCACAGTCCCCACTCACATATGGAAAAGAGGAAGTCCCGGATTTAGTGACCCCCCAGAGGACACACATGTGGACAGCGTGGGGATGTCCCCGCAGCTGTGAGCCCTGAGACCTGAGTCCTTGCCCGTCCCCACTGCTCCCTTTGAGCACTCAACTTCTTGGCTATCTGCAGATGTTTTTGGAGTGTCCTCTCTGGACCAGTGCTGGGGCTGCAGGGGTGACTGCGTCAGGCTGGTTCCTGTCCTCAGTGAACTCCCCTTTAGTTGGGGACCCAGATACAAGCAATAAGGAAGGTGGTTTCAGAACAGGCTAGGGGCTCTGGAAAGAGGACACCAGAGACATGGTGGCCTTTTTTACTAGTGTGACCAGGAAGACCTGTCTGAGGGCAGGATGTTTTCCACTGACACTGGGCAAGCAGAAACCAGGCCTGGGAAGAGAGAAGGGGAGCCGGTTGGGCAGGAGGTAGCAAGTGCAAAGGGCCTGTGGTCAGCATGGCTCTGGCAGTCTTGAGCATCTGCAAAGAGGCCAGCAGGGTCAGGGATGAGGTCAAAGGAGCTGGCAAAGTGGGGAGCAGAGACAGAGGCCACTGGAAGGGCAGCCACTCTGTTGTCCAACGGCAGGTGATAGTAACCAGGCCTGTGGGTGAGTAGTGGACGCTTGTTTTTCCTAACAGTTTAGCACAGTGCAGGAGTGTGAGAGTGTGTGTGTGTGTGTGTGTGTGTGTGTGTGTGTGTGGTTTTACTCTAGGCTGCAGGAGGGATGCGGAGGCAGGGCGGCTCCGTCACTGGCCCAGGCTGCATGGGTGGGTACATAGCAGAGCCTGGTGTACAGGCCCACAGCCTGGTGTTCCCACATGCGTGTCCCATGGCTCTGCCCCTCCTGACCTCTGTCTCCAGGCCCCCTGTGGTCAGCAGATCGCTAAAGACTGCCATGCCCTCTTCTCGTAGCATTTCAGGATCCGGGCACTCCAGGGGCAGGGATGTCATCATGGGCATGAAGGGTTAAGGCGTGGACATCTCTGGAACTAGGTGGCCTGCGATGTTGGGGAAAGGCCCAGCACACAGGAACACGGCTTTCATCTCTAGCCAGCTGCTTTTTCCCAGTGCCCCTTCCTGGGTGGGGCTGAGAGCAGCTGAACCTGCTTGGGGAGGGACCGTTCCTGAGCACAGTTCCCTGAGGTGTGCACTGACCCAGCCTGCTCAGCTCAGCTCAGCTCTCACTAAACCCAAACCCCACACCCCAGGCAGTGGCCTGCGACCACCTGACCAGGCTCCTGAGCCGGGGTCGGGTGGAGTTGACTCCACTTTGCCAAGTGCCCTGGGCTCCCACTCCTGGAACCCCAGCAGGCCCCTGGAACAGTGCAGGGAAGGTGATCCGTCTTTGCCAGAGGTCTCTGAGCAAGAGGGAGGTATCTGCTTGCTGGTCGGTTAACCAGTTCCTGGCACAAAAGCCTCGTGCCATTGAGTTAGGTTACCAAGATTGAAAAACTGGGTTTTCCCATGTAAAGTTGAGTTTTCTGCTTCTTTTCAAAACTCTGAAATTCTGGCCATACCGAGTTGGCCTCCCTAGGGGACAGAAGCTGGCTATTGCTGAGGAGAGGCTACCCCTTGCACTGGCCATGAACCTTCTGCGACACCATCATCCCCAACACTCTCCCCTCTATAAGTTTCTGTCAGTCTTCTGGGAACCTGTCTTGCCTTCCTGAAACTGCTTGGCATCTAGTGTTGGGATGCCAGAATGTTCCCGAGGCCTCCCGTTTCCACCTGTTTGTGTTTGTGATGTGGTCTCTGTGGTTGTGGATGAGGCCAGGTAGCCAAGGCAACCAGCTGAGGTCCTGGCATGTGGCAGGAGATCTACTGCCCATTGTTTCCTGACCTTCAACCTCTGAGATGCAGGATGACCAGGAGACCCAGAGGGTCTTCTGCTGATGGTCTTGACTTTCACTTTGATTGAAGTTCTCCTCCAGGACCTGGAGTCTGAGTTGCTGTGTCCTTAGTAGGCTGTTTCCTCCTCTCTCGTTTGAAAGTGGGTTTCTGTGTATCAATGCCCACAACCTACAGTCCCTTGCTGGGTTTGTTTGGTTGTTTCTTGGGTGGGGGGGAGCCTGCATGTAGATTTTCTCCTTATGGCCTGGAACCCAGGAAGCTGGAGGACTGGAGGTGTCCTTTGGGCCCTGGGAGGGATCCAGCTCGGTCACTAACTGTTTCTGTGAGGCTTGAAAGGTTTGTTCAGTGGCTAAGCAGTTGACAGCTAATCAGGACTGGAAAGCCTCAGGCCACAAGCAAGAGGCAGGGAACAGTGTCCTAGAACTTGGCGTGACAGTGCAGGGCAGGTCTGAGCACCCGGAAGCCCCCTTAGGCCCCGCACAGGTGGATCTGTTGGAGGAAAGCATGCTGGGGAGAAGTCCATGGGCTCCTCTTAGGCCACGGGACCTTGGGAGCTTCTGCTAACCTGTGGGGCAGGGCTGGAGTCTGGGGCAGGGCTGCCACCTGCTCAGCAACAAGGTGGCTTGGGGTGAGGAATCCCCTCCCTGGGGCTGTCCCCCTGGGGCTATGGGATAGCTGTTGAGCCTTTTCTGGGGAAGGGGATTGTCCCCAGGCCCAGCTCTTGGGACTTGGTGAAACTGGGGAGGTTAAGCCAAAATGAGCATATTTCCCTAAAGTAGGGTTTCTCCAATGGTCCTGAGGCTGAGGCATCCACCACCCTCGCTGGGGCAGACACCTGCACTTGGCCCTGCCTGATTGCCCATGGCCCTGCCCCTTCTGCCCATTGCACCTATGGGCACCACCACTAACTGGCAAGGCTATGTTCGCCCTCCCTCTCCCTGGAACCTGTTCCTTCAGGGGGAGAGGTGCAGGGGCAGTGGTGTCAGGTACTGGTGCAGCCGCCTGGGTCTGCTGCTGCAGAAGTGGCCAAGGCCCCTGCCCTCTGTTCCCATGGCTGCGTGTGCAAGTGCGCTTTCCCCGCCCGAGCAGACTGACAGAACCACGCACCACCTTCCTCGTCTTCACCTTCAGCTCCCTGTGTCTGTCAGCGCCCTTCAGCATTCCTCAGCACATCGTTTCAGTGGCGACCTACCATCCCAGCCTCCGGTGGTCTTCCTGGTCTGTCTGTGACTCTGTGGTGAGTTTTCCCAGTTTCCACTATTATGAAACACTATAACTTCCTTGTGTATAGACAAAACCACTTTGACACACATGCATGTTCAAGGGGTATTTGAAATCAATATTCAAGGGGTTTTATAATCCTCTGTTTTTCCATTCTGTAATTTTTGCAAAACTCTAAGATGCATTTCAGTTTGCAAGTTCACTAAGTGCTGTTTTTTCTTTTTTTCTTTTCTTTTTCTTTTTTTTTTGTGGTGCTGGGAATCGAACCCACGGCTTTGTGCTTGCAAGGCAAGCACTTTACCCACTGAGCTATCTCCCCAGCCCTAAGTACTGTTTTTTTAAGGAAAAATAACATTTTGCTTAGGTTCATGGTTCAAGAACATAGTTTCCATAATGTATTTTGAAGTTAAAATGAGTGTGGCCTAGTCCTATCTGGGGCTTGTAGGTTTAGATCTGTCATATTCTCTTTAAAACAGAGCAGGATCTGGGTGTGGTGGCACATGTCTGGAATCCCAGCAGCTTGGGAGACTGAGGCAGGAGGATCTTGAGTTCAAAGCCAGCCTCAGCAAAAGGGAGATGCTAAGAAACTCAGCGAGACTGGTCTCTAAATAAAATACAAAATAGGAACTGGGGATGTGGCTTAGTAGGTAAGTGTCCCTGGGATCAGTCCCCAGTCCAAAAAATAAAATACAACGGGCAGACGGTGGAACTTTGTCTCTCTCCCTGGCTCTCTCGCTGCTGACACCTGCGGTCACTCCTGACTGTGCCATGGAGGCAGAGCCCCTTGATATAGCATTCCTGGCTTTGGTGGGTAGATGTTACTTAATGGGGTTGTTTGTTTTTGATGGGGTTAGTGGCTGACAGTGAGACCCCAGAAGGTAGGAAGCCAGCAGACGAAGGAGTAGAGGCCTCCAAGCCAAGGGCAGAAGAAGAGGAGGAGGAGGAGGAAGAGGAAGAAGAGAGCCTCCCAGGATGCACTCTGTTTTTTAAAAATCTCAACTTCAACACCACAGAGGAGATGCTGAGGAAAGTGAGTATCCACCAGGAATGGGGGACGCTCCAGGCTGTGATGCAGGCAGTGCGTCTGCTCTGTGTCCGGCACGGCTCAGGTGGTGGGTAGTCCGACCTGCTGCACACCATCCCTGCTGTTGGGGGGTTCCGTGTTCCAAGTGCACTTGAAAACAGTTCCCCTACTGCTTCTGTGGTGAGCGGCCCAGAAGTCAATGCCACCACTGATGGAGCCAGCAGGAGACTCGTCAGTGAGGGTGTCCCTACCTGGCACATCTGGATGGGGTGAGTCTGCATCTGTGGGAGGAGAGCAGGAGGGGCAGGGTAGGGAGCTCCAGGCAGGGGTTTGGCAGATGCCCAGTGAGCATGGCAGCCCATGGACTGCAGGGCCAGGATGGGTGAGGGGTCACTCCCACTCTGCGGATGGGGTCTGCAAGCTCCCTGTCTCCCCAACCAGGACTCCCCAGCAGATTTGCTGCTTTTGGTGAATCAAGCGTGGCACAGAACAGATGCTCACCAGATTTCCTGCTTAATGGATGAGTGACACAGTTCACAGCTGTGAACTTGTCCTGGAAGGGAGATGGCAGAAGATGGAAATCTCTGATTCTCCTTCCTTTCAAAATGTCCCCTGAACTCTAAAATTCTATAAAGAATTCAAGAGAAGAGGCAGTGTCTACTGACCCTGCCTCCGTGCCATGACTGTCCCTAGGTAGGAGGACAGCCACAGCAGTGGAGAGGCCCAGATCCAAGCAGGCAGCATGGCCAGGGGCCCCGGAGCACCTGGTGAAGCACTGATACCACGTGACTTGGTTTTAGAGGCGCACACTAGCAGTGTCTCAAAG
Organism: Sciurus carolinensis; assembly: GCF_902686445.1. NCBI lineage: Eukaryota > Metazoa > Chordata > Mammalia > Rodentia > Sciuridae > Sciurus > Sciurus carolinensis. The sequence continues at coordinate 887,802 of NW_025920117.1, forward strand.
GAAGGTGGTTCTGAGCCTGTCAGGCCAGCTCTGGTCCTGTGTTGTTCTTGTCACTCCTGGCACAGTGTGGGACATCACTATTGGATCAGCATTTCCTGGAGTTGCACAAATGGCAGTTCAAGGTTGTCCTCAGAATTGAAGGCCCTGGAGCTGGAAGGTTCAGCCAGGACCATCTAGTTTATCTGGGAGATGGAGCTTCAGAGAGGTTGCCTCACTGTCCTGAGCTCACACAGCCCATTAGAGCACTGTGGGGAAGCACCCCCAGATCACAGGACCCCTGTCCCAGCACCTGAGTGTGGAGCCATGATCAGGGGTCAGTCCTCCCGGGCCTGGATCCTGGCCTCACTCCTTGTTAATGGGCAAGTCCTGCAACCTTTGTGTGCCTCAGTTTCTCCAGTTGTCATAGTGGCATGAGGGGAACTTTCCCATTGGGTTGTTTTGAAGATTTGACTAGGACAAGTGAGATCCTCCAGGTAGAGGGTCCCGCGCCTGAAGCACAAGTCTGCCACCGGTGTGTGTGAGGGTCTCTGCTCCTCCTGCTGCCTGTCGCTCACTTGGTGGACAGTACTGAGCACCTGTCTGTCTGAAGACAGAGCCAGAGCCAGAGCCACGTGGAGTGTGCCTTAGCTGGGTTCTAAAGGGAGACAGGAGAAGGGAGGGGAAATGTAGAGTGTGACTTACAGTTTTTAGAATTATTTTGGCTTTAAGCACAGAGGGCAGTGAGGTGGTTGGGCCTGGGGTCAGTAGACTCCATGCCCCTGAAGTGACACCGGCTTCTGGGGTGTGTGGCAGAACTCTCAGCTGTTCCAAAGCCTAGTTCTTCCTCTGTAAGTGGAGGAAAAAAGCAGCCCAACTGCTGTTTTGAGATGTCCAGGGGACTGGTCAGGTTACTTGGAACAGGCCATCGCTCACCACCTCTGAATGACCCAGGATATCCATGGGCAGACGTGGGAGGCAGCTCAGCAGGCTGCACAGTGGCTCAAAGCCTGGCTCAGCAGCCCAGATCCAGGTCCAGCATGTCCACCTTTGTGACCCCAACTGCCAGCTCCCTGGCCCTTGGCTGCCCATCTGAGGGCATCTCTGGGTCACTAGGTGGGTGCATGGTGTGGGGCCTGCCACAGGCCCAGGCACAGTGAGCACCTCCTGGGGTCAGCTCTACATGCCTCCTGTTTCCTGTGCCCATGGGTGGACCCATGGTGACTGGAGAGGCTCCCACGCAGGTGGTGGATGCTCCTAGAAGTCGGGGGCTGCATGATCCTCTCTTCTCCAGGTGTTTTCCAAAGTGGGCGCTGTGAGGAGCTGGTCCATCTCCAAGAAGAGCAAAGCAGGTAACCCCTGGAAATCTTGGCTGGAAAGAAGTGGTTCCAGAAGAAATCGTACCTGTGGGCGGGGATGGCGGCCAGGCTTGGCTGAAATAGCCCCTCCTCTCTCCTGGAGACTCCTGCTGTGCAGTCAAAGAGGCCCATGCGTCCTGGGATGTCCAGAGCCTTGCAGGCTGTCACGTGGTCCTGGATCTGTGCACCTAGTGGGCGGGCAGGTTACCATCAGCACCTGGGGGCTCCCTCCTCCCCACTCCTTCCAGACACAGCAAGAAGGACTGATTGTGGGCTTTCCCACTTTAGTTACAAGGGAAATGACCCATACATAGAACTTCTAGATCATTCCACCACATCATTAATCTGCACCTCCCTGGCTATTAGGTAGTGGGCAGGCAGAGACCACCTGGCCTCTCCCTTCAGCCCTGTGTCTTGTTCTGACGATCCCGGCCTCCCCTCATTCATGCCCTGGTTCCCTGCAGAACATGAGCAAGGACACATCCTTTGTCCTTTATCACAGCCACATACCCAGAGAAGCAGCCCTTTGATTCGTGGACATGGTAGGGTGCAGCATGAGTCAATAGTGACCACTGCTCATTCACTCCCTAACTGGCTTGGGCCACTAGGCAGTGAACACCAGAGATGTGATCCCTGTCCCCAGGTACCTGCAGTAGCTGGGGGACATGTGAGATGGTGACTTCAGCACAGGACCAGGAGGGCTGGGGCAGGTTCTTCAAGTCAGAGTGGGTCTAGAGGCAGGGAGGCTGAGCAGCCTGGTGGCAGAGACCAAGGTAGGAGGTGGAAAGGGAGGCAGTTTCCAGCTTAGGAAGTGGCATTTATGCCCTGTAGGGGTTTGGACTGCAGCCTGGTAGGGAACCACCAAGGGTTTTAAGCAGATGCTTCTGTGTGTGAAGTTAGAGGACCCTTGCCTCTGCTCAGGCTGCCATGGCAGCAGATAAACCAGGCCACAGGGACGCTGCCCCTCTGGGAGCCTACCCTCGCCCCTGCGAGCACTCAGCAGCACCTTGCCACCTCATCTTCGGTGTTGGAAGCAGCTCTTGGGGTGTCCACTGTCTTTTAGGGAGCCTGCCATCCAGCCAGGCATTGGGGAGAGCTAGATCGTATCTGGTCAGCTAGGTGCAGCAGGACGAGGCCATACTCAACCTGGGGCTGGTGTGAAGGACAGCTGGACGCAGGTGGCTGTGCAGCAGCAGGTCATACTGCTAACCCTTGAGAGGCACAAGGAGAGATGGTGGGCAGAGCTCATGCAGAACTGGCACACGGGGAGCCAGTAGAGCTGGGTCCTTGGCACCAGCATGTGCCCCTCTCCCACAGTCCCAGGTCAGCATTTCCTGTGGGCTGATCCCCGGGCGCAGATGCCGGGAGCCAGGTGCTGCTCTTGGCAGATTCTGGCCTCCCAGGCAGTATGGTCCTGCCGTGTTGGAGGCTGGGTGAGCTCCTCTTTTTCACGAGTATGTTTGACACTCAGGTGCAGACGCCACCAGCCCACTGCCCACAGCCTTCTGCCCCAAACAAAAGCTCTCTGCTCAGAGATCAAACTGACAGTCACCATGGGACAGGACTGCCTGCCCCCTGCAGTTCCAAGCCACGTTGGGCTGTTCACAAAGTTCCCTAGCACGCAGGGCTCTTCTGGGGAGGCAGAGGTGCAGTTAGAGACCTTGTGCTTTGGGGTGCCCCATGGGACACCCCAGCATTACCCCCTACACCTGATATACACACACTGTCAGGAAGCAGCGTCCCTGGAGAGGCTGCTGTTGCTCTTGTCCTCTGACCTCCTGTTGCCTTGGAGTGCAGAACCAGGCAGAGCCAGGGCACCTTCACCTCCCTGTCAGATCTTTAGATCCGAAATCCAGGAGCCAGATCTGAGGGTCACAAATGCCCCCAGGAGGCGGCCCTGGGTGCTCGTGACACCACATGGAGGCAGGGCCATCCAGGTAGAGGCTCCTGCTGGAGAACAGTGGTCAGCCCCGAGTCAGTTCTCCTCCCTCATGAAGCCGGGATCGTATTAGGAATTTATTATCACATCAATCATCTGGTAATTAATAGTGAACCTAAGTGGTGAATTTGCTGGGGCAAGTAGTTGTAAACAGCAAGCCTGGAGCTGAGGCCATGTGGGGGCTGGAAAGGGAACTGGAAAGGATCCAAAGCTGAGTCCTGGCTGATTCCATGCTCCCTCTCACAGTGGGCCCCCTGTTCCAGGAGCACTGCTTTCCATGGGGTTTGGATTCATGGAGTACTAGAAGCCAGAGCAGGCCCAGAAAGCCCTCAAGCAGCTTCAGGTAAGCAGGCCGTGAGCCAGGGTCCAGGCTGTGGGCCCTTCACCTCTGAAACTGGGGGCAACCCCTGATCTCCTGTCGTGCTGGGCCCGTCATTTTACCAGTTTTCCAAGCAAGGAAGACCCCTCTCAGCCCTCCACAGCCACTTTCATTCACTTATTCCACCCACGTGCTTATGTCATGGGGCTAGTTTGTGACAACACTGTGGTATGCCTGGGGAGACCCTTCCTCTTTCTGGTGGGGAGATGGGCAGTGGAACCATGAATTAAGACAAAACAAGATCATGCCGAATACTCACATGACTTCAGAAGTGGGGCTGCCTTGGGCTGAGTGGGCTAAGGGGAGCCCCTGAGGAGCAGATGGCTGAGCTGAAACCTTCCCACGCGAAGTCACCTGCACAGAGACCTGGAGGGAAAGCCGTCCAGGAGCAGAAGACAGCATTTACAAAGGGCCTGTGTCAGGAACTTGAGGGAGTTGGGGAAATAAGCCCCCGAAGGCAGCTGGCAGAGCAGTGTGTGGCAGGTATCAGGGGAGGTGGAGGTATTTAGGATGAGATTTGCAGGTCACTTAAAGGACTGGATGTCAGCCTGAAGGCTGGACAAGACAGTTGGAGGGCTGGCAGCACATGGGGAATGGTCTTATTTGTGCTCCAGGACAGTTTCCAGTCCCTGTGTGGAGATGAGATGGGCAGGAAACCCTCAGTGGTCAGAAAACAGTAGCTTGTGCCAGAGATAGGCAGCAAACCTGGTGGGAGGCGCTGGAGAGTATTTGAATGTAGATTGAACATCTGGTGCAGATGGAGGAGACAGCCTTCCTGCTGAGCCCTATGTCTTGTGATAAACAGGACACAGGGAGTGCATGGCCAGGAGACTGTACCACCCCCAGGGAGCCGATCTCACTGGCAGTGACCACAGCTCCATCACAGAGGCCCACATGCCAGACCCTGCCAGGGCAGGGAACAGGGCAGAGCACTTCCTTGTCTCTGGTTAGACACCAGAACTCCCAGTGTGTCACCAGCGCTGTGTGCCATCAGCTCAGATGTGACTCCTCAGACTCTGTGGTCATCTTCCTCTTGCACTCAGGTCAAGGTGCAGTTCAACTCTATCATGCAGACAGCACACTGCTCAGCCCCAGCAGGGTGAATGTGCATGTCCGTGACCATTGAGGATTGCTTATGCAGAGCCACCTGGCTGGGAGGTTGGAGGGACTTTTGGGGTATTTCACCCAGACACCAGTTACACCCCCAGGGACCACTGCTTTAGGTGCAGGGCACTAGACTGGGGATTTTGAGAGCTGTAGACTAGATAAAAAGCGCTCTCTGCAAGCCACACCAGAAGGGCCCCTGAATCTTCAGATGCTATTAAACAGTGGCTGAGCCTGTGCCCATGAATTCTGTAAAGGTCAAACTGCCGCAGGGCTCAGAGAGCATTTGGAGGCTGGGTCTCTGTGAACACTGGTTGCTGCCTGGCTTTCACCCCGCTACCTTGGGGAACGCCCTTCCATGCCTGCACTACTGACCCCTCTGCAATGGTCTCTGTGAGCTCGGCCTCTGCCAGCTCAGCCTCTGTAAGTACTGCCCCTGTGAGCTCAGCCTCTTTGAGAATGGCCTCTGTGAGCTTGGCCTCTATGAGAACGGCCTCTGTCAACACGGTCTCTATGAATTTGGCCTCTATGAGAATGGCCTCTGTGAGCAAGGTCTCTGTGAATTCAGCCTCAGTGAGTTCAGCCTCTGTGAGGAAGACCTCTGTGAGTATGGCCTCTGTGAGAACAGACTCTGTGAACAATGCCTCTGTGAGCACGTCCTCTGAGCAAGGCCTCTGTGAGCACGGCCTTGGTGAGGATGGCCTCTATGAGCACAGCAAGTGTAAGCATGGACTCTGAGATCAAGGTCTCTGTGAGGAAGGCCTCTGTGAGGAACGCCTCTGTGAGCTCGGACTCTCTGAGCTAGTACACTGTGAGCTAGGCCTCTGTGAGCTAGTCCACTATGAGCAAGGCCTCTGTGAGCAAGGACTCTGTGAGCATGGACTCTGTGAGCAAGGCCTTTGTGAGCACCGCCTATAAAAGCAAGCCCTTTCTGAGCTAGTCCTGTGTGAGCTAGGCCTTTGTGAGCAAGGTCTGTGTGAGCACAGCCTCTGTGAGGATGGCCTCTATAAGAACAGTAACTGTGAGCATGGGCTCTGGGATCAAGGTGTCTGTGAGCATGGAATCTGTGAACTCATGCTTCTTGGGCTTGGCCAGAGACAAGGCCTCTGTGAGCATGACATCTGTGAGCAAGGCTTCTGTGAGCACATCATCTGTGAGCAAGTCATCTCTGAGCAAGGTCTGTGTGAGCATGGAATCTGTGACCTCATCCTTTCTGAGCTTGACGTGAGGCAAGGTCTCCTTGAGCAAAGCCTCTGTGAGCTCATCCTCTCTGACTTTGACCTCTGTGAACTTGGCCTCTCTGAGCTTGGCTTCTGTGAACAAGGCTTTTTGAGCACATCATTTCTGAGCACAGCCTCTGTGAGCTCTGAGTCTGTGAGTATGGACTCTGTGAGCAAGGCCTCTGTACAAGGCCTCTGTGAGCAAGGACTCTATCAGCAGGGCCTCTGTGATCTCATCCTCTGTGAACTCAACCTCTGTGAGTATGTATTCTGTGACAAAGCCCTCTGTGAGAGTGGAATCTGTGATCAAGGTCTCTGTGAGCAAGGGCTCTCTGAGCAAGGCCTCTATCTGAGCAGGGCCTCCGTGATCTCATCCTCTGTGAGCATGTCCTCTGTGAACTCGGCTACTCTGAGTTCAGCCTCTGTGAACATGGACTCTGTAAGCAAGGCTTTGTGAGCACATCATCTGTGAGCAAGGCCTCTTTGAGCAAGGTCTCTGTGAGCAAGGCCTCTGTGAGCACAGACCTTGTGAGCTTGGACCCTGAGTACTGCCTCAGTGAGCGCTGAGTCTGTGAATATGGACTCTGTGAGCAAGGACTCTGTGAGCATGGCCCCTGTGAGCAAGGCCTATGTTAGCAAGACCTATGTTAGCAAGGCCTCTGTGAGGTAGTCCTCTGTGAGCTAGGCCTCTGAGAGCACGACCTATGTGAGCATGGCCTCGTGAGCAAGGCCTCTATCAGCAAGGTCTCTGGGATCTCATCTCTGTATCCTTGGCCTCTAAGACCATGTCTTCTGTGACAAAGCCCTCTGTGGGCTCGGCCTCTGTGAGCACAGATATTGTGAGCAAGATCTCCATGAGTACAACCTCTGTGAGCATGACCTCTGTGAGCACGGCCTCTGTGAGCACAGCATCTATGAACAAGTCCTTTGTGAGCAAGGACTCTGTGAGCATGGAATCTGTGAGCTCCTCATTTTTGTGCTCTTACTGAGACAATGCCTCTATGAGCAAGCCTCTCTGAGCAAGTCCTCTATCAGCAAGATCTCTGCAATCTCATCCTCTTTGAACTCGCCCTCTGTGAGCATAGCCTCTGTAAGACTTCTGTGAGTAAGCCCTCTGTGAGCAAGCTCTCTGTGAGCAGGTTGTCCGTGAGCATGGCCTCTATGAACACGGCCTCTGTGAGCAAGGCTTCTGTGAGCACAGGGTCTGTGAACAAGTCCTCTCTGAGCATGGTCACTGTGAGCATGGAATCTGTGAGTTCGTCTTTTCTGAGCTCAGTCTGAGACAAGGCCTCTATGAGCTTGGCCTCTGTGAGCACAGCCTCTGTGAGCATGGCTGCTGTGAAGAAAGACCTCTGTGAGCAAGACCTCTGTGATCTAGTGCTCTGTGATCTCGGACTCTGTGAGCATGGCCTCTGTGAGCACAGACTCTCTGAGCTCAGCCTCTGTGAGCATGTACTCTGTGAGCTCAGCCTCTGTGAGCATGGTGTCCATGAGCATGGAATCTGAGAGCTGGTCCTTTCTCAGATCGGCCTGAGACAAGGCCTCTGTGAGCAAGGCCTCTGCGAGCTCATCTTCCTGATCTCAGCCTCTGTGAACATGGCCTCTGGGAGCACAGCCCCTCTGAGCACAGCATCTGTGAGCATGGCCTATGTGAGAAAGGCCTAAGTGAGCAAGGCCTCTGTGATCTAGTCCTATGTTAGCTAGGCCTCTGGGAACGTGGCATCTTTGAACATGGCCTCTGTGAGCAGGAACTCTGTGCACAAGGTCTCTGTGAGCAAGGCCTCTGTGAGCACGGCCCCTATATGTATGGCCTCTGTGAGCATGGGCTCTGTGAGGTTGGAGTCTGAGCACAACCTCTGTGAGCTCCGACACTGTGAGTATGGACTCTGTGAGCAAGGCTTCTGTGAGTATGGCCTGTGTGAGCACAGCCTCTGTGAACAAGGTGTCTGTGAAATAATCTTCACTAAACTCAGCCTCTGTGAGCTCAGCCTCTGTGACCAAGGTCTCTATGAGCAAGGCCTCTATCAGCAAGGCCTCTGCGATCTCATCCTCTGTGAGCTTGGCCTCTGTGAGTATGGCCCCTGTGACAAAGTCCTCTGTGATCTCACCCTCTGTGAACTCGGCCTTTCTAACCTTGGCCTGTCTGAGTAAGCCCTCTGTGAACAAGCTCTGTTTGACCAGGACTCTGTGAACACCGCCTCTGTGAGCTAGTTCTCCATGATCAAGGCCTCTATGAGAATGGCCTCTGTGAGCTTGGAGTCAGAGAATGACCTCTGTGATCACAGCCTCTGTGAGCATGGCATTTGTGAGCAAGGCCTCTGTGAGCAAAGCATCTGTGAGCAAGTCCTCTGTGAGCAAGGTCTCTGTGAGCATAGAATCTGTAAGTTCATCATTTCTGTTTTCGGACTGAGACAATGCCTCTATGAGCAAGGCCTCTATAAGCAAGGCCTCTGAGATCTCATGCCTTGTGAACTCGGCCTCTGTGAGCATGACCTCTGGAGTAAGCCCTCTGTGAGTAAGCCTCTGTGAGCAGGGCCTCCGTGAGCAAGGCCTAAGTGAGCAAGGCACGTGTGAACTTGTCCTCTCTGAGCTCGGTCTCTGTGAACACGGCATCTGTTAGCACGGTCTCTGACATCTATGAGGAAGACTTCTGTAAGCACATTGTCTGTGAGCAAGGCCTCTGTGAGCAAGGTCTCTGTTAGCAAGGTCTCTGTGAGCAAGACCTATGTGAGCAAGGCCTCCATCAGCAAGGCCTCTGTGATCTTATCCTCTGTGAGCTTGGCCTCTGTGAGCATGGCCTCTGTGACAAAGCCCTCTGTGAACTTGGCCTCTGTGATCATGTCTTCTGTGACAAAGCCCTCTGTGATCTCATCCTCTGTAAACTCGGCCTCTCTGAGCATGGTGTGTCTGAGCATGGCATCTGTGAGTAAGCCCTCTGTGGACAAGATCTCTGTGACCATGCCTCTATGGGCAAGACCTCTGTGAGGAAAAATTTTGTGAGCACGGCCTCTGTGAGCTATGCCCTGTGATCATGGCTTCTGTGAGCTTGGAATCTGTGAAAATGACCTCTGTGATCACAGCCTCTGTGAGCAAGGCCTGTGTGAGCTAGGCCTATGTGAGCAAGGTCTACGTGAGAAAGACATCTGTGAAGTAGTCCTCTCTGAGCTCAGTCTATGTGAACCTGGTCTCTGTGAGGACGGTCTCTCTGAGCAAGGCCTCTATCACCAAGGCCTCTGAGATCTCATCCTCTGTGAGCTTGGCATCTGTGAGCATGGGGTCTGTGATATGGCCCTCCGTGATCTTTTCCTCTGTGAACCTGGCCTCTGTGAGCATGGCCTCTGTGAGTAAGCCCTTTGTGAGCAAGGTCTCTGTGAGCTCAGCCTCTGTGAGCACAGAATCTCTCAGCTTGGCCTCTGTGAGCAGGGCTCTGTGAGCAAGGTCTCCGTGAGCATGGAATCTCTGAGCTGGTCTTTTCTGAAATTGGCCTCAGGCAAGACCTTGATGATCAAGGCATTTGTGAGCTCTTCTTCTCTGAGTTCAGCCTCTGTGAGCTTGGCCTCCGTGAGCAAGGTCTCTGTGAATATGGCCTCTATGAACATGGCCTCTGTGAGCTTGGCCTCTGTGAGCAGGGCCTCTGTGAGTAAGGCATCTGTGAGCAAGGCCTATGTGTCAAGGCCTAAGTGAGCAAGGCCTCTGTGACCTAGTGATCTGTGAATTAGGCCTCTGAGAGCACGGCCTCTGTGAGCACAGCCTCTGTGAGTTTGGAGTCTGAATACAGCCTCTGTGAGCTCTGACATTGTGAGTATGGACTCTGTGAGCAAGGGCTCTGTGATCATGGCCTCTGTGACCATAGCCTATATTAGCAAGACCTATGTGAGCAAGGACTCTGTGAGGTAGACCTCTGTGAGCTAGGCCTCTGAGAGCACAGCCTTTGTGAGATCTGATTCTGTGAGTATGGACTATGTGATCAAGGCATCTGTGAGGAAGACCTCGATCAACAAGACTTCTGCGATCTCATTCTCAGTGAGCCTGGCCTCTGTGAGCATGGCCTCTGTGACAAAGTGCTCTGTGATCACATTCTCTGTGTACTTGGCCTCTATGAGCATGGCCTCTGTGAGCATGGCCTCTGCGAGTATGGCCTATGTTAGCAAGATCTATGTGAGCAAGTCCTCTTTGAGCTAATCCTCTGTGAGCTATGCCTCTGAGAGCATAGCCTCTGTGACCAATGCCTCTCTGAGCATGGCCTCTGAGCAAGGTGTCTGTGAGCACAGCCTCTGTGAGCATGGCATCTGTGAGCAAGTCCTCTTTGAGCATGGAATCTGTCTGCTTGTCCTTCCAGAGCTCTTCATGAGACAAGGCTTCTTTGGACAAGGCCTCTGTGAGCTCATCCTCTCTGAACTCCGGCTTGGTGAGCACAGCCTCTCTGAGCTCGGCATCTGTGAGCAAGACCTCTGTGAACACAGCCTCTGTGAGCACTGCCACTATAAACATGGCCTTTTTGCGTACGGCCTCTTTGAGCTCGGCCTCTGGGAGCATCACCTATGTGGGCACGTACTTTGTGAGAACGGCCTCTGTAAACACAGACTCTATGAGCAGGGCCTGTGTGAGCAAGGCCTCTGTGAGCTCCGACTCAGTGAGCAAGTTCTCTGTGATCCCGTCCTCTGTGAGCAAGCCCTCTGTTCCTAGGCCTCTGTGAGCTAGGTCTCTTTAAACACAGCCACTGTGAGCATGATCTCTGTGAGCCAGCCCTCTGGGAGGAAGGCCTCTGTGAGCACAGCCTCTCTGAGCAAGGCCTCTTTGAACACGGACTCTGTAATGAAGCCCTCTCTGAGGAAGGTCTCTGTGACCACACACACTGTGGGAACTTCCTCTATGCGCATGGCCACTGTGATTAAAGACTTGGTGAGGAAGGTCTCTGTGTGCACTTCCTCTGTGAGTACAGCCTCTGTGAGCATGGCCCATGTGAGAATGGCCTCTGTGAGTTTGTCCTCTGTGATTACGGCCTCCATGAGCTCGGACTCTGTGAGGAAGGCCTGTGCAAGCAATGTCTCTGTACGGTTTCTATGAGCAAGCTCTCTGTGAGGAAGGTCTCTGTGAACAAATCCTCCATGAGCAGGGTGTCTGTGACAAAGGCCTCCGTGAGAACGGCCTTTGTGATCAAGGCCTCTGTAAGCTCAACTTCCGTGAGAACAGCCTCTATGCACACAGCCACTGTGAGCAAGGACTCTGTGAGCAAGGCCTTTATGAACAAGACCTCTGTGTGCATGGTCTCTGTGAGAACCGCATCTGTGAGTGTAGCCTCTTTGAGCAAGGTGTCTGTGAAAAATTCCTCTGTGAGCATGTCCACTGTGAGGAAGGCTTCTGTGAGCAGGGTCTCTGTGAGTAAGGCCTCTGTGAGCATGACCTCTGTGAGAACTACTTCTCTGAGCATGGTCTATGTGAGCACGGCCCTTGTGAGCTTGGCATCTGTGAGCCCTGTCTCTATGAGCAAGCCATCTGTGTGCTAGGTCTCTGTGAGAACAGCCTCTGTGAGCTTGGACTCTGTGAGCAAGACCTCTGTGACCAAGGTCTCTGTGAGAAAGGTCTCTGTGAGTCTAGCCTATGTGCAATCAAACTTTATGAGCAATGCCTGTGTGGCTGGCCTGTTTGAGAAAGCCCTCTGTAACCTCAGCCTCTGTGAGCATGGCCTTTGTGACCATGGCCTCTGTGAGCACAGCCCCTGTGAGATCTGCCTCTGTGAGCCCAGCCTCTGTGAGCTCAGCCTCTGTGAGCAAGGCCTCTGTGAGCATGGCCTTTGTGACCATGGCCTCTGTGAGCACAGCCCCTGTGAGATCTGCCTCTGTGAGCCCAGCCTCTGTGAGCTCAGCCTCTGTGAGCAAGGCCTCTGTGAGCATGGCCTTTGTGATCATGACCTCTGTGAGCTCATACTCTGTGAGCACCACCTCTGTGAGCAAGGCCTCTGTGAGCTCATAATCTGTAAGTACCACCTCTGTGATCTCGGCCTGTGTGAGCACCACCTACGTGAGCAAGGTGTTTGGGAGCATGGCCTGCATGAACCCAGCCCCTGTGAGCTTGTCCTCTGTGAGCCCAGCCCCTATGAGCTTGGTCTATGTGAGCCCAGCCACTGTGAGCAAGGCCTCTGTGAGCACCGCCTCTGTGAGCAAGGCCTCTGTGAGCTCACTCTCTGTGAGCAAGGCGCAGGTTGACCAGGGTTCCCTGCTGGCTGTGGAGGCTGACCTGTTTCCAGGACCTTTTGCCTTGGAACTCCTGAGCTGAGTGGCCATCACACTCACTTTCATCTCATGCTGCAGGATGGGGAGGGAAACTTTAGCCACCAGAAGGGGAGAGAGCCTGGCCGACACCCACGTTCCTTCTGAGGAAGAGGAGGGTAGAGAAGCATCACAGTGAGTGCCTGTCAGCACTAGGACCAGCTGCAATTCTCTGTGCCCTAGGAGTAATGTGCCTTGCTGACTGAGTATCATAGAAACCAAAGTGCACTTCAAGGCACTGGATTGAGCTGCACCCTCCCACTCCTGCAACTTGGAAAACACAGACTGTGTAGAGCCAGTGAGGAAAGGATGTCTATACCAGGCAGGCCTCACGGTGTTGCCTGGGCCTGGATCTGTGTTTGTGTAACTGTTGCTAGAATTGTATAGTCAGAGTGGAGTGAGGTGTATGTGGAGGACTCAAGCTTATGTAATATAGATTCCCCTGCAAGAAGAAAGAATAAAGTATTCACATAAAATAGTCCTTGAAAGAGTTTCACAAGAGAGGCCTGCAGTTTCAGCTCCAAGGACCTGGATGTGCCACCCTGCAGAGGCTCTGCTCTGTGTGGAGCAACAGCAGACTTTCTGGGCTTCCTTCTCACCCGGCTCAGGGATCCCTGCTGGACTCTGGCTGGATGTGGCTGCTCTTGGCCCATGTGTATCCCCAGCCTGGACTCGACTTTGAGCCCTCATCCACAACAACCCACTCAATTTGCAAGAAGCAGCTGTCTCCTTACAGGGAGAAGATTTGAGGTTGCAAGCCACTTTCTGGACATGGTGCCCACTGATGGACCATGGGAGGCAGACAGTGGGAAGAGGAGAGGCCACACCTGTACAGGGCACAGGCACCTGGCTCCCAGAGTCACTCATGTTTAATCCACTTGCAGGAAGCATTTTCCCATGTGGTGATGCAAGGTCTTTATAGAGCTTTAGAGAAGGCAGGAAGCAAACCAAAGAAAGCGGATGGTGGGTGTCAGGTGGGAGTGGGAGGGAGAGTGACCAGGGGACCTGGGTGGTCATCTGAAAATGTCCAATGTGTCCCAGTCCCACCCTGCTCTGTCCCTCACTGGGCATGCTGTCCAGGTGCTCCCCTGGAGCACAGGGCCAGGGAACCAAGCCCACAGAAGTACACTAGGGGTGCTGCGGTCTTGGGGCCATGTCCGGAGGGCCTCAGTTGATGGAGGCATGAAGCAGTCCAAGGCCGATCCCTGGTGCTGTCCCTGGACAATCCTTAGTGACTGCTGGCTGCCCTTGGCAGGGGTGCTCCCCTCTCTGCTGGACCCCAGCCCCTGCCAGGACCTGGACCTGTGGCAGGCCTGATCTGGCCCCAGATGGGGCCAGGTGGGAAATGGGAGCTCAGATGGGCTGGTGGAGAAGGGTCGGCCAGCCCTCCTGCCCAGAGAAGATGAGCCCTGCCAAGAACACAGAGCCACAGAACTGATGTTCAGGGATGCACAGAGCGTGCCTGACACTGGTGCTGGGAGCCAGTGTTGCCAGGGACCTCAGGGAGCACCTGCTCTGAGCCCCGCCACGGTTGGTGTCTCTGTCCCCCAGAGTTGTGAGCTACACACTCTGCATGGGCAAAAGAAGAGGCTGGGCCTCCAGAAAATGCTGAGTTTGTGCTGATATCAGAAATGACATACGCACAGTGATGGCCCGGGGAAGTGCACTGCCAGATCCTGGTGGTGCCGGAGAAATCAGCACTGACCTTACTTCTGGGGAGCAATAGCCACAGGGTCACTCCTACCTGTGAGCATGTGAACTCTCTACCAGAGAAGGTGGAGAGACTGTGTTCACCCACCCTGGGATATGCCAGGGGACTCAGTGCAGGATCTCAGCCTCAGCTCAGCAGAAGCCATCTGGGCACTGCCTTGGGCTCCAGCTGGATCAGTGAAGGGGCCCAGCAATCTATGGCAGGTGCTCCGCCCCTCCCTGAAGCTCCTGCTGGCCCACAGACCCTAGGACTCCTGTGGCCCCACTGCCCTGACACCTCCCCTCTGTGTGGTCTCCCCCTCTGTGCCTATGCATCTTAACACTATTCAGCCATCCTCAAAGCACATCCCACCTGACACTTGGTGACCACCCTCTGTGGGCTGCTTTGCTAGGTAGGATCTCAGTCCTCATTCTGAGGAGTGAGTTTTAGCAGATACAGGTGAACAGACAGGTGGAGGCCCAGGTGCCCAGCACCATGCCTGCAAGGTCAGCTGGGAGGGGAAAGCTTCCTCTGCACTTGGCTCTCAAACTGAGGCACCTCTCAGACTGTCCCTTGTCTGGATGCTTCTGTGTAGCCTCTGTTATGTTCTTTGTTCAGACTATGTTAGTCATGACTTATTTACTTGGAAGAGGAAGTGCTGGGTGGCTCTAAGACAAAGTTAATTTTTACAAGATTACATGGAGATCACAACATCTGTGAATTTGAGCCCTGCCTTTTTCACTTAGCATTATGCCATGAGCATGTCCCCATGTCATTAGATGCTTTACTACAGGGACTTTGGATTTATACAGAGACCCTTTATGTAAATGTAGTCACTACTTTTAAATTGATTCACTTAAAACCACTCCATTGTTTTCCCCAGGTTTGATATTAAAACTTACAATTCACATTCTTAGTGGTCCAAATCTTAAGAGTGTGTCTGTTTGATTGTTTCCTCAGGAGAAAAGTCAGGAGTTAGAATTGCTGATCCAAAGGAGGTAAAGGTCTAGGACACGCCTGAGACATGGAAGATCAGCTCTTCTGAGATTTCACACAGAAGGACACACTCTTCACAGAGGTATGGAAATAATGCTTCATTCCTAGCAACAGCTGACAACCTGAGTGCTTTGTTTTGTTTTGGAAAATTTTCTTTTGTGACCATTTAAAGAATGGCACCTGGTTTAGGTTGTGTTCTCTTGGCAGCTGGTGAGGTTGAACGGTTCTCATATAGTGACAGGCTGCTTATTAGTCTTTTCTGAATTGCCTATTTGTATCCATAGTCCTTTCTTACATGTAGATAACCTTTTTTCTATTGATTTGCAAGTATTATTTACATATTGAGAAAATTAACAGCTTTTGGATACTGCATGTTTTAAGTGTTTTCCCCAATTTACCATTTGCTCCTCTATTTTTTAACATGAAAATGGTATGAAAATTTTAGGTTGCCAAATCCATTAAATTTTTCTTTAGTGTTTCTACGTTGATATCATGTTTACAGAAATCCATCTCCACACCAGATATGTATGTATAAAATATTCTTTCCTTAGTTTCTTATGACTTTGCTGTTGTAGTAATTCATCTGGAGTCTGTATAGATATGTGGTGTTCTACGTGTCCAATGTATTTATCTGTTTACAGTTGAGCAGTTATTCTGGTTCAGGCTGTCTCCACTGATTTAAGGTGCAAGTGGCCTTACACTAAAGGACATCAAAGTCTGGCTTTATCTTTGCCTGCTCCGTTGAATCTGCCTTGTCTCTGGCACTGAATCAGCCTTCCTGTTTCCTTAACCAGTGTAAACTTCCACATCCCACTTCATATACATTAGTGAAGTTCACAAAACTATGCAGGAAGATTTTTGTGTGTGTGGGAATTTCATTTGGTTTGCTAGTCAATTTGGGGTGAACTGACATCCTTACAGTATATGTCAGATTGTTCATCTAGGAATAGAAAGTGCTTTTATTTCGGTTTTTTTCCTCAGTAAACATATTGCTGTATAAGGGTATTTTTCATCATGTTTATTGACTTTTATTTTTATGTCATGTGGTTATTCTCAACAGCTTTTTAATTATTGCTGATGTATAGCACTTCATTATATTCATAATAGTATTATTTTGCTGCTGACTGTCTACCTTGACACCAGTACTTGGCTCTTTGTGATTTGCTGTTTGAGAGAGGGGCAGAGGAGAAAACCTTCCTGTTGAAAATAACAATACTCGTGGCTTTTCTTTTCAACTCCTCAGGTTCCAGATGAGGATGGGTGACAGGAATAAGGGTCACATGCTAACTTTGCTCTTCTCAAGGTGCCCACAAAGCTAGGGAAGCACTGGCCACTGATTCTCCATCTGGGACCCAGGTCCCTTGTGAAGTTTGGTGGTTTTGGTATCAGGATTGAACTCAGGGGGTGCTCTACCACTGAGCCACATCCCCGGCCCTTTGATTTTGAGGCAGGGTCTCCCTGAACTTGCAATCCTCTTGCCTCAGCCTCCCACGTTGCTGGGATTGCAGGCATGTGCCATCGCACCCAGCCCTGGTAAAGTTTTAAATACATATTTGGTTTCTGTCCATCTCCACTGGACTTTCCAGCCATGGCTCACTAGTACTCCTCGACATTCTTCTGGTCTTTCTCTATCTCTAAATGCATATGTATTTTCACTCTAGGACTTGAAATGTGTAAATTTGAAGTCTAGTTTCTCTGGTGGCCGTACTTGGTGTTTCTAAGATCTGAGCTCTGCTGGAGTTCTCTGCCAACATCAGGACTAGCTCTCACTGTGCAAGACCAGGGAGGACCATACTTCCTCACTGGAATTGCTCTAGAACGTGTCAAGTGAGGTCAGGAGCTTCACAGCAGTAAAGAACCAGTGGGGGTTCCTCGGCGTCAGGGAAGCTTTTCCATCAGTGGTGAAACTGCATGTACAGTTGCACGTCTATGCCAGGAGAGCCCCTGCTGTGTCCCCCAGTCAGGTCTCATGGGTTCATGGTGGCACTTTGTGCCTTTTTAGAAAGGCCTTACTGTCTTTCTGAGTGCTTTGCGTCTGGAACAGGGTCCTGAACCAAATGCTGCACCCACACTCACCACCTCAGAGCTGGGTCCAAACGTCTCAGGGTTTGGTTCTTATGCCTCAGTGACAGTCTGGGAACCCTCCATTTTGGCTGACATGCAGTTTACCCTGAATGCTCCAGCACCTGCCATGGAGCCTCCCCATGCTGGGTGAGTCTCACAGGGCTTCTGATCACCATGGGAGCTCTCTGCACTTTCTGCCCTTCACGCGTCTAACAGAGATTCTCTCTGAACTTCCCTGGCCTTCAGCGGGCCCCAGGAAAGGATCCCAGGTCTGCAGTGAGCTTTCCTACTACCAGTGGGCTCTGCTTGCTTCCGTGAAGACCTCAGTCCCCAGCTTGCTTTGTGATTTCTCTGAACTCTCCATGTCCCATCTTCTGGTACCCTGCCAGTCCTTACCCAGGTGCCTCTGGCAGGCTTCCTCTTTACCCCGTCCCTTCTCTTGGTTCCCTGCAGCCAGTCTAATGTGCATTCTCACTGAAGACGAGAACGAAATGCTTTCAGTTTTCCTCAGCCTTCCACAGAGGGTTCTGTTCCTCTGAACCCTGTTCTTCACACCTGATGAGACCTGGCCCTTTTTTGTGTGGCTGTGTAGCTCCGCCACCTCTGCTGGGTTCTCCTCTCACTGTAGATCCTGGTCAGGAAGGGTATCCAGCAGTGCCTTTGCCACCTGCCATGGGGTCTGTGGCTGGGTGTTACACGCTGTCCCTGGCAGGTGTCCAACTGGCTGGATCTGTGGCAGGTATGAGGCTGGCCTGCTCTCTAAGTACAGTCCTGGATACATTGGAAAGCCATCTGTCTCTCTTCTCTTTCCTAAAATGATGTGGGAACCACTCAGCCACTGGAGCCTGGGCTCTGCCCACCACCTTCTACTGCTGGCCAGTCCACCATTGGGTCAGGGAGCCTGGGAGGGGTGCAGTAAGAGACCAGGAGAACCTGCTTCTGAGAGGGTCCCAGGGCAGCAGGTGGCAGGTGGCAGGAGAGGGCTCTTGAGGGTCTTCCTGGGGCACTGCCGGCCTTCCTGACCTCAGTGCTCTGCTGCATGCCAGCCCCATCGTTATTCATCATGGGCCAGTCCATCCTGAGTGCTTGCTCCTCAGCTTGGTCAGCAGTGACCCCAAGGTCGGGAGGAACCAGGCACTTCCCAGCCCACATTACTTCCTCAGCTCTCACAGTGATCCCATCGCCCACGGATGGGGCGTCTCCTGTGGGCCACAGCCTAACTGCTTTTCTGTTATTTTCTCCTTTACTAATTATTCTACAGGCAGAAATTTTCAGCTTGTACGAGAAAATAAACTCTCTGAAATAAGGTGGACATGTTCCTCCGGAATGCCCCTTGGTTTTAGCAGAGGAAACAGCAACAGCGATTGTGGCCTTGCTGACTCAGGGCGGAGTGGCAGCTCTGACCTCACATTGGGTCTCCTTGGTGTCTCTATGGCCATGTAGCTGTTCCCTGCAGGCCTCTTGTTCATCCAAGGTCCCGTCCTGGGCCTGGTCATCTTGACCCTCAGAGGCAGCCTGTTTTTCAAAGGGAGTTTGTTCCCAGTCCACTGTGAGCTCCTGTGCTCTGCTGGCCCACCTGCCCCAGGCCAGCTGCCTCCTGGCCATGGGCAGCTGTGGTCCACAGCTCTGCCCTGGCCCCAGGGCGTGGCTCAGTCCCTGGCTGCACCTGCACACTCTCCACCAGCCCTCCCTGGACAGGCCCTGCAGCCTCTACTCAGCCCGCCTCTCCCCCTGGCCCTTGCTCCCAGCTTCTCAAGACTCAGCCTGAGCACTCGAGCTTTGCCTCAGGTTACAACAAGCCAAGCCGAGATGAGCTCCCTGAGGTGGAGGCCAGCAGAGGAGGGAAAGGCACAGTACATGGCAGTCATTGCCACAGGGTGTGCTGGGGCATCTCCACACCTGGACGGCCCCACCGTCACAGGTGTGCTGTCACTTACACCTCCCAAAGCCACATGGCAGTTGCTTCCTGGGGTCCACTCATTCATGCATGCTGCATGTCTTTTGAGGGGGAAACCATTACGGCTGGAAGGCAAGTGGCCATGGTCAGATCCTCCTCTTGGAGGAGGCAGCTGGGGCTGCTGTGCAGCAGATGAAAGGGAAACGAAGAGGCTGCAGCCCGAGAGAAGAGACAGGAGGCAACTTCCTGGGGAGAGTGAAAGATGGCGGCTTGAGGCCAGCCCAGCAGAAGTGGGAGCAGGAAGGCATGAACTGTCCTGGATGAGGCTTGGCAGGGCCCTGCTCGGCAGGAAGTCGCTCCCTCCTGAGCCCTGGACCTGGCCCTCAGGCAGAGCCTGACCTTCCTGACATGCCACACTGCAGTGCCCTCTGGGGATCCACCTTGCATGGCTAGAGGGATCCAGAGGGAAACCTGGGCTCAGGCGCCATTCCGGTGGTGTCTGACGGAGCAACCAGAGGACTGGATCAGAGAAGGTACTCCAGCCAGTGGAGAAAGAAGAGCTCTGCCCATGGGCCTCCATGAAGAGAAGGGCTGGAGGGCAGGGGAAGCTCCCTGGGCTCGGCAGGGACCTCTCCACTGCCCACAGGGTGTCTGACCACTGAATGGCCAGCAGTCCCTCCAACCTGTGTCCCTGGCAGCTCTGAGAGTGCCCCATGTCCTGTGCTGGATCTCCACCCTCCAAAAGCACAGTGTCTTGGTGGTGGGAATAGCAGGCCCCATGGGGCCTGTCAGTCACTGAACATGGAGGCCCAGGCAGGCTCTCCCTGCTCCTGAAGCACACTCGCCTTGCTGCCTTCTCGCTCCCATGTCTGCAGTCCCCTCCACAGGTTTCCTCTTCCCTGTGCAAATGCACACAGTGTGACCCTAGCCCAGCACCACTACATCCTTGGCCCAAGACAAATGTCCTTTATGCCCATAGCGCACTGGCTTCCTGAGGCCCTGCTCCTGAAAGAGGCCTCTGTGTTGCTCCCAGTCACTCTGGAAGGTCCTCCACCTCTGTGTCACAGACCCACTCTCCCCTTGGAGTGTGGTTGGGCCTCAGGGAGGTGTGAATTCGATCAGAGATCAGAGAGGTGACAGAGCAACATTTGTCCCCAGGGCTGACTGCCTTCCATTGTGGTGTGTGCCCCTTCATAAAGCCAGGTCTTGCTTTTGAGAGGCAGGGTCTGTCCTGCCTCCACATGTTGGCTGACCTTGGCCTCCTTTGACCAATTGAATCTCAGGCTGTGACATTGCAGCTCCTGGCTGTGCCCTGAGAGGCTCCACATCACTGCCTCTGTGCCCTGGGTGTGTGGCCCTAGGGCACTGCTCCAAAACTGAACTGGCTGCTGGGGGCTGAGCACCACGTGGAGAATGACAAAGCAGCTCAGCTGACATCCGGCATCAGGCAGCAGCTTCTAGACACTGGAAGAGGGGCTGCATGGGGGTCCAGGCAGGGCAGCAGGGGCCCACCAGCCAGCCTGGTGAAATATTAAATCCCTAAGTGGCTCGTTTGTGGGTGGGTTGTTCTGTAGTGACACCTGACTGGCAGAGGTGTGGAGACTCTGAGCGGGGGCGATGCCATGGAGGCCTGAGCTACTGGTGCTCCATGGTATAGTGACGACTGGAACTTCCAGTGGTTTCTCTCCCACCAGCTCCTCCACAGCCCTGTGAAAGCATGTGGAGCTCAGTAGCACGTGTCTCAGGCACCAGGTGACTGAGAAGGGGCCACCAACATCCCATCCTGGAGTCCTCTTGCAGAAGACAGAGATTATGGAGCTCAGGGCAAACAGCACAACAGGCTGCCTTCACCATGCACAGCTGAGGGCAAGGGATGCACAGCCCTGGTGTGGAGAGTGTCTGGTGCAATCGCCCTTGGAGTCACCTCTGCACTCAGAAGCATTCAGGCCTCTCAAGCGCATGAATCATTGGTTAGACTATCAGCTGGCGAAGGGCGTGGAGGCTCACTGGTGCTCAGCAGAAGCTGGGAAAGCCTTCCCACACCAGGCCTGGGAGGCCAAGGGAGTGGAGGCCTTGGGAGTTCAGGCCCTAACAGAGCAATTGATTTGTTCTGCTCAGTCAGCTCTGTGATATTAAAATGTAAATAAATCTGTGTGTGTTTGAAGATGCGTCTGAACACACACATTGGCATAGAAAGGCCTCTCTTAGGATGGCCTTTTCCAGAAATGTATTTGCATTTTGTGCCAAGGCTGTGCCTGACCCACCCTAAAGATTGAGAGGAGCTCAGTGGGTGAGCTGAGGACAGACAGGCCCTGGAAGGAGCCTGGGCCTTAAGGGCAGAGGAGATCAGGACCTGGCCCTGACTTGTGAGCGTGCAGGGGGCGGGTGTGGCCAGAGACAGATGTGCGGGCTGTCTCATCAGCACAGGAATGTCCTGCTTGAAGAAGAGGGACTCAGGTGCTTGGAATTGGGTGGGAGCTGATGTGCTGTGGGTGATCCACCATGCTGGCCGCCTCTGGGGACATGTGGACAGAGAAGGAAAGGGGACTGAGGTTCTAGCCTTGTCCATAAGCCCCATGAGCAAAGTGCTCTGATTGGAAGGATGGTTTCTCCTGGGAAGCCTCCTTGGGTTGGGTGTGGGTGCTCTTCCAGGGGCAGCTGGTGCACTGTGGCAGGCTTGATGGGCAACACCCAAGTCCTTTCCATCTCATGCTCTGCTGTCCTCACAAGCTCGCCCCCAAGGGCACCAGGATGTCTCCCTCTGGCACCTGGAGAGTGGAGAACAGGGAGGAAACAAAGCCCTTCTTTTTTCCCTGGCTCCTCCTCTGTGAAAGGCCCCTGTGCAGCTGCAGGAGATGCAGTTGGAACAGGAGGGGTGCAGCCCTGCCCTCATATAGCTGATCATCTGACTTTTCTCTTTCTTTTTCTCTACCCAATTTCCAGTTGTGATTTTCATACCCAGCCAGATTCTCAATCAAGATGGGCATCAAGTTCAGTGTATACTCCTCCCCATATCTATTCCAACTGTCTTCTCTGCCCAGAACTAAACCCCTCAGCCTCCCACCTACCTTGCCTCTTCTCTTTATTGCCTGCACCATACTATCAGCAGGACGGCCCTGGTAACTAAGATGGCACTGTGGTTCCATGTGCAATCACTTTCCCAGTCTTAGTGGATAGGGTCCAGATTCCTGAGAATAGAATCCAAGATCCTCTGGAGGGCCTCTGTCCAGCCCCACAGTCCCATCCCTCACTGCCTCTTCTCACCTCCACACACACACACTCCCACTCCCATAAAAACCCCTGTCCACACCACATTGCTCCTTCTTGCTGTCTTGAGTGGCATCCCTCTCTCACTTTCTTGGTAAACTCCAATTAATTCTATACTTCCAATTCTTATAAAATATTTAGTGTGCATATAGTTCAAGTGTGAATTCACTCTCCTCCAGCACTTATGCCAAGTACAGGGCTCCCTGCCTCCCTTGCTTCCATTTACCCTCCTCAGATGTGATCATTTTCAACTTCTTATTCTTTAGCTATTTATCTCCATGTGTCTAAATAAAAGTATCTAGATTGCTCCTTCTTGGATACTTACCTTAGCCCCGACTTGCTGAACGCCTTCATGAAGACATGAACCAGCTTGCTCTTGGTCTCCATGTCCTCCTGACATGGCAGTGCTGACTCTCTGAAGCTCCTTCTACCAGCTGGACCTATGTGGGTGTTGTGCACGGGCTTTGTGCACCATGCCACGACTGCTTTCCCTTTGCTGCCCAGGGCTCCAGAGTTCACAGCTGTCCTCATATCCCTTCATTTTCTATGTACTTACAATTAATTACAGCCCGACCCTTCTCTACTTTTCTGATGCTCTCTAATACAGGTCAACTCCAGGCATCTCTCCAGAACCTTTTGGGGGTTGGAGAGCCTCCTGGCCTCACCCATCATTGTGGTCTGAGGATTTCTTTGCCTTTCTCTCATTTCCTGGGCCACATTTTCCCTATTTCCTGATGCACCCCTTCCTTTTTTGGAGGGCTCCCTGCAGTAGTTTTCTGATATGGTATACATTTGAGGTAAATTTTTTGAAGAATCTGGTATGTCTGAAAATAATCCTGATTTTACCTCATTTTTGTTTGCTACTTCGGATAGATACAGAAGTCCAACAGGAAACACTTGCATCCAGGATGTGAAGTCCTCCAGTTTCCTGGGTTGCTGTGGAGAAAGCTCTGGTCCTCTGGTCCTCTGTATGTGACCTTGCTTCTTTTCTATCATGTTCTGGACTCCACAGTGCAGTGTACTGATGTGGATCTACAATCATCCCTTTCCTGGGCACTTGACTTCTTCAATCTGAAAATTCATGTCCTGCTGCCCAGGCTTGTGAAGAAGGAGTAAGCAGGCCTTCACCTGGGCGGGCAGCTCCGGGCTTCCCTGCAGGCCCCATGTGGGTGCCCTTCCCTTCCTCACGGGCTCCTCTGGCCCAGGGGAGGCGGTGACCACACCTGTGCTGACTAGAGTGCAGGAGGTGGCAGTGAAACTGGCCTTGCCTCACACCTGCTCTCCGGGTTTCTGTTCCAGCACCCGCTGTGGTACTGACTCAAGTTCTAGTGGGTTCCTGAACCCACTAGTTGTTTCCAGAGCCACACGGCAGCCCCTGGAGGGTCCCTGTCCTGGGTGCTCTCAAGACGCCTGCAGACTTGTCTCGGTCAGTGCTGTGGTGCATCACTTGGTGCTGCTGCAGAGAGGGCTGCGTCTCCACAGGCACCTGCTCCTGTCAGGGCTCCCCAGGCTCCCCAGGGTGCCTTCCTCCTGATCAGGAAGCGAACGTGGTGTCACTGACAGGACTGCTTCTTGGTGCTCCCATGAGAAATTTTCTGCTCTCCAGTTGCCAGGACTCTGCCTGCCCATGTGTGTCCCTTGAGGTCCCTGCAGTACACACCTGTGACCCCAGTGACTAGGGAGGCTGAGGCAGGAGGATTGCAAGTTCAAAGCCAGCCTCAACAATTTAGTGAGGTCCTAAGCAACTGAGTGAGACCCTGTCTCTAAATAAAACTCAAAAGTGATACGGGTGCGGATCAGTGGGGGAGCTCCCCTGGGTACAAACCCCAGTGCCAGGAAAAGAAAACCTGCAACACCCGAGCACTCTCGGCCTTTGAGATGGCACTTCTGTCCCTTCCCCTGTCCATCCTCTGGACTCCTCCACCTGCCGTCGGGAAGATGGAGGTCCTTGGAAGATTCACACCCTTAGTTGATGTTAGGACGGCCACACCTCGTTCAGGATATAGTGCAAGGCAACGTGGAGTGGCTTGGCGTCCACAGTGAGGTGAGGTCCTCATTCAGGTTCTGAGCATTGAAATGGGCCCCAAAGATGTGAGATGGATGGAGCCCTTTCTGTGTGCATATTGTGAGGGGCAGGAATGGGAACCCAGCAGAGCTCGCCAGCCCCTCAAGACGGAGCGACCCTCCTGAGCCAGCCTCCTGAGCCAGGCCTGAGGTGGAGGGGTGTCCACTGCTGGGGCCAACCAGAGACTGGGTGCAGCCACCTGCTGTTGTGGGGGAGCTCACCCCATTTCCTCTGTCACCCCACATGTGGCTCCACATTCCTGGGAACCTCACTACATATTGGCAACCCCAGGCATAGTCTAATTGGTGTCGGAGGTTTCTGGATTTGGGGTGATGTGGAACAGTCCTGGGGGCCAGAGGCTCAGCCTCCATGGTCCTTCTAGGAACAGCAGAGACAGGAGATGGGCAGAGCAAGACGGGGCATGGGAGAGCTAGTCATCGCCATGGCTGGTGACCTCAGGATATTTGTGATTCATGGAATTGTCCTGGCGAGGCCAGGGCACGGTGGAGAGGAGAGCAAATGGCAAGGCATGCTGCAGATGAATTCCTGAGTTGGTTTTTTCTCCACCTTTCTTTTGATTTTTGTCCTTCCTCCTCCCAAACATTGGCAATGGACAACGACCCCAAGGAGTGACAGAGGAAATGGGGTGAGCTCCCCCACAACAGCAGGTGGCTGCACCCAGTCTCTGGTTGGCCCCAGCAGTGGACACCCCTCCACCTCAGGCCTGGCTCAGGAGTCTGGCTCAGGAGGGTCTCAGTGTCCACCTCTGCCTGGCCACGCTCTCGTGACGATTACATGAGCCTGAATTATCCACTTTATTTTCTTGTAATGGGATCAGCCCTATGTGCAGCAGTGGGCAGGGCATCTCTGTGGGTCTCATCAACTTGCTCTACAGAGGTGGGACCCACTGGCTTGTGCGCCCCCGGCCAGAGGGTTTCTCCATCTGCCTCATGGAAAGGAAGGGAGTGGGAGATGTTCCCAGGCCTGGCTCAGTCCCGGGTCAGGCCAGGGTGTTCCTTCTGGGGACAGTTTCTTCTAATTGTCTTGCAAACTAGTCAGACAATCATGTGAGACAGAGAACTGTTCCTCTGACGCAGCCTGGAAATTGCCTCATCAGGCTGGTCCCTTTACCCTGAGTTCCCCATCTATCTTGCTCCTTGCTGGGGATCCCAGGACCCACTGGGAGGGGTCTCATGTGCCCAGGCTGCTCCTTCTCAGCTCTCACCAGAAGGACCTGGGAGGTGTTGCTTGCTCGGTACCAGGGCATCTTCCTGGGGTCAAGGGCATTTGTAACAAGTGCCCACTAACGTGGCTTCTGACAGGTGCCAGGGACCAGAGGCCATGCACAGTGAGGTGACGATTCCCACTTCGCAGGTGATTGAAAATGGGCCTCAGGGACGTGGCAGCAAGTGCAGCCACCTGCAGACTATGGGGCTTCAGGACTTCAGCGACTCGCCTCCCTGTCAGAACCAGGTTCCCTGCCAAAGGTGCCCACTGTGCAGCGCCTGGCAGGTTAGAGATTGAGGCCTGTCACCTCCGCGTGCCCTGCCTGCCTGCCACAGCAGCCACCTTACTTCCTCCTCCCTCCCCTGTCTCCCCATCAGTGCCCTGAGAGGTGCTGATGGGTTTTCTTGTTTGGGCGAGGGGGCTGCGGCCAGAGGAGTTTGAGGAACACTGTGTCTGCTTGATCCCCAGGTGAACCTCCACGCTGCTCATGGCCAAGGCCCTGATGGGTCTGCAGCAGGGATGCATGCTGAGTGGACAGCACCCAGGCCAGTGGGTCCCAGGGAAGTTCATTAGTGTCCTGCAGGGAGGGTTGAAGGGCACTGATTTAAACGTGTAATCTTTTTAAAACCCACTTTATGTGACGTTCTTCAGCCAAGGGCTGCACTCCACTTCGGTGGACAGTGCTCGGCCTTTGACACCTCTTGGATCCTCCACTGGTGCTGGACTCTACCCCCAGCACAGGCCTTGGAGAGCACCAGGTCTGGCTGTGAGTTGGGGCTCACTACCTGCACCTTTCGGCGGATCCATTAGGCAGCCTACACCTCGGCTTTTCTGTGCACAAAACGGGCCCACAGCCCCACCACCTGATGGCTAGGGACAGCAGGAGAACATGCTTGGATACGCCCAGCATGACGCCTGGTCAACAGGAGCCCTAGATAGCCAGAAGGCAGCTCCAAAAAGGGCCTGGGTGGAGTCGTGGGGCAGGAGGAGTATTAGGATGCCATTTCTGTTGTGTTTTCCTCTCATCCTTTAATCTTCTAATTTTTAAATAGTAAAGATTACATGGCCAGTGAAACAGCAGCATGTACACGTGACCTTTAAAAAAGCGTCTGCAGAGTGGAAATGCTCAGAACCCGGGGGGGGACATGGAGGCCACTGGCTCTCAGTGCCCACTGCAGGTCCCTGCAGGACCCTTCCACTGTTCTTTGGAGTACGGAGCTTGCTCTGGGGTATTTTCCAGGCACATGCAGGATCCACAGTCCCCAGACCATGCTGCATCACAGTCCCTGCTGGGAGGGGTCATCCAGTGCAGGCCCAGCCAGGAAGGTGTCTGCACCTGGGTGAACATCATGCAGAAAGTCTCAGTGGCAGGGCCCTTGTGTTCTCACGGAGCTTAGAGCCCCTGAGAAGCCACAGTATGTGAGGACAAATCCCTGTGGGCGCTGGCACATGCAGACACCCAGAGCCGAGGTCAGAAAGGCCCACTACCCGCCCCAAGGGAGTAGCAGGCACAGGGAGGTGAGGGAAGTCCTCCTGCTGGAAATGGACCAACACTTTGGGTCTCTTAATACCAAATCAGAATGGAGCTCAGGCATGAAGGTGGCACGCAGCACCCTTGTGTTGGGTGACACTGTGTTTAAAATGTGTGACTCTTGGTGGCATTCTGCAATCTCTTGTCAAGGAAGCTGGGCTGCAGGCTGCTTCTCAAGGAAAATGACTGGTGGGCTGGGTCCGTGTGTCCCCTGCCCATCCTGGTGAAGCAGTGACCTTGTCCTGGAAGCTGGCACTTAGCTGGGGCCTTGCTGCAACCCCAGAGCTGCCGATGCAGAAGTGCTGGGCTGGGGTGGGGGGCATCTTGGACTGGCTCCTAAGCCTCCTCATGCCACTGGCTTGTACCCCACACACCCCTGCCCTGTTTCTCTTGGCTCACTTCCATCTTCCCTGCAGCCTTTGGGCCTCCACCTTGGACAGGGCAAGCCTCCCACTGCTCCTGCACAGCCCACGTCCTTCCACACACTGCATGCTCTCTCGTCCTTGGACTGGGGAGTGAACCAGTGTCTCTCTACCAGGGAGCTGAGTTACATCACCAGCCCATTTTATTTTAAGGTTGGGTCTCTCTCTCCAAGTTGCTTAGGGCCTCACTCAGTTGCTGAGGCTAGTCTTGAACTTTCGACTTGCCTGCCTCACATCCTGTGATTTGCTGGGATTATGGGCGTGTGCCACTGCACCCAGCCCTCTTTCTCTTGATTGGGAACTGCCTTGCCTCAGGGTCACTAGCTGACTCTGGACAGACCAGGCCAGGAGGCTCTGCCTTCCAATGCCAGGTCCCCTCTGCCAGAGCCTCTCAGTCTGTCTGGAACATGGCCCAGCTCTGATTCAGAAATGCTATTCAACTGCTCACCCCTGGGATTCCTCATATAGAGAATGAGAGGGTCACACTTGCCTGGCAGAATCCAGAAAGGGTTGCTGAGGGAAGCTGAATGCTGTCCTCTGCAATCAGTTGACCTTGCCCATGGCCCTGGCTGGCAGGAACAGTGGGTGATGGGGGAGTTAAGCCTCAGGCGCTATTCCCAGGGAGAGGTGGCAGGACCAGGGGAGGGGCCACCTCAAAGGGGCTGTCAGTGGCCCCACAGCCCTGCCACAGTCTGTGCACACCCGGCCAGGGCTGCCGCATGGGCCACATCCTCTCTGCCACCAGACAGGCACAGTTCTCAGAATCGCCGTCCAGATGCTGGGTCCTTGGTGAAGCCTGAGTGGCCCCTTTATTGCTGCTGTGATTTCTTCACTGCAATGGAGGAAATAAATACATACGGGTCTCTGGAAGGACCTGCAAGGTCCTGGTGATGCTCCTAGCAACTTTTGGGTCACATACATAGTAGAGTGTCCTCCTCAGCACAACATCTGGATCAACTGCCCCCAAATGTGACCCTGCCACACCACAGCACGTGGCTAGATGAGATGATGTGCAGTGGACAGGGACCTGATGCTTTGGGAGAACTCCAGGCCTCACCGATGATGAAGTGAAGGTGCAAGGTCTTCTGAGAGCCAGGCAGCCCCAGGGTCTGTGGCTG
Source organism: Sciurus carolinensis (assembly GCF_902686445.1). Classification (NCBI taxonomy): domain Eukaryota; kingdom Metazoa; phylum Chordata; class Mammalia; order Rodentia; family Sciuridae; genus Sciurus; species Sciurus carolinensis. The sequence goes on from NW_025920117.1 coordinate 916,324, forward strand.
CAGCAGCATAGGAGCCCCCACCATCTTCGAGGGGTCTCTCCTAACGGAAGAGAAAACAGGATGGTGAAAGGCACCACTCAGGCAGCGATTGTACACGACCAAGTGGCTGGCGGGGCAGAGGCAGGGCAGTGGGATGGCCCGGGAGGTCTTCCAGGGAGGCAGCACCAGCTGAGGACTGAGTGGCAAGGCGCCATGGTAGGCAGAGCAGGTGCAGAGCCCCGAGGTAGGCACACACCCCCTCCCCTACAGAGCCTCAAGGAGGAACCCCAGGGTCCTCGCCGTGAGGAGAGAATGTGAGACGGCGAAGCAAAAGGGCAGGGGTCTGCTCGGGCACCACCTCATCCCGAGTGAGAAGTTCGGAGGTTATCCAAGGGTGCCAGGGCCACCAGAGCTGAGAGCACGGGTGTGACACCAGGTGTTGAAGACCCCTGCAGAAGCAGCCCTGGAGCCATGATGGGAGCGTGGACAACAGAAGCCCCTGCTGGGATGGAGGGGTGGGTTTGACTAGGTGTCCCCATGGCCCATCTCCCCAGCCTGCCCCAGACAGGACCTCAGCCACATGGGAATCTAAGGAAAGGGGGACAAGGACAGGACACAAGGCCACTGTGGCTTGCCTGCCATGCCCGTTACCAGGGAGCTTTCCATCCACCCAGAGTCAGTGTTGCAGACTGAGGACAAGGACATGGGTGGCCAGCAAAGGTCAAGAGCCCTCCACCCTAGACCTGGTCTGTGGGACCCAGGTCTCTTGTGTGTCTGCGACGGAGCAGGGCTCTGGCCTACCTGGCAACTTTCCACCAGGACCAGGTCCCTGGGGACCAGCCTAGTGACTGACCCTCCCTTGACATGCTCCTGGCGCCTGGCACACTTGGGACTTTGGCCGATAAGGACAGGCGGGCAGTCTCTGTGGACTCGGAGCAGGAGCATGGGCCTGGGGCCAGATGCTCACTTCTGGACTGGCTCCGCTCCTTGCGGCCGGTGTCCTCAAGCAAGTCTACACCCCTGAGGCCATAGCAGCTCCCCGAGTGACCGTGGCTTCTTTCTGCCTTAGTCTTCTCCACCTAGAAAATGGGAATGATGCCATGCCTCTTGAGGGTCCTGGGAATGTGTGACCACCATATGCTGGACACGCACTGGGCTCAGGACACATGCTGGGGCCTTCTGCGTGGTCACGTGTGCCTCTGATGTGTTCAGAGGTTGTTTTTTTTTTGACCTTTTTTTATTGTAAACAAATGGGATACATGTTGTTTCTCTGTTTGTACATGGAGTCAAGGCATACCATTTGTGTAATCATAAATTTACATAGAGTAATGTTGTTTGATTCATTCTGTTATTTTTTTCTTCCCCCACCCCTCCCACCCCTCTTTTCCCTCTATACAGTCCTTCATTCCTCCAGTCTTGCCCCCCTCCTTAACCCTAACCCTAAACCTAACCCTAACCCTAATGCTAACCCCACCCATGCCCCATTATATGTCATCATCCGCTTATCAGCAAGATCATTTGTCCTTTAGTTTTTTGAGATTGGCTTATCTCACTTAGCATGATATTCTCCAATTTCATCCATTTGCCTGCAAATGCCATAATTTTATCATTCTTTATGGCGGAGTAATATCTCATTGTATATATATATATGCCACAGTTTCTTTATCCATTCATCAATTGAAGGACATCTAGATTGGTTCCACAATCTGGCTATGGTGAATTGAGCAGCTATGAACATTGATGTGGCTGTATCTCTGTAGTATACTGATTTTAAGTCCTTTGGGTATAGGCCAAAGAGTGGGATAGCTGGGTCAAATGGTGGTTCCATTCCAAGTTTTCTGAGGAATCTCCATACTGCTTTCCAGAGTGGCTGCACTAATTTGCAGCCCCAACAGCAATGTATGAGTGTACCTTTTTCCCCACATCCTCGCCAACACCAAATGTTGCTTGTGTTCTTGATAATTGCCATTCTAATTGGGGTGAGATGGAATCTTAGGATAGTTTTGATTTGCATTTCTCTTATTACTAGAGATGTTGAACATTTTTTCATATATCTGTTGATTGCTTGTACATCTTCTTCTGTGAAGTGTCTGTTCATTTCCTTAGCCCATTTGTTGATTGGATTATTCGTATTCTTGGTGTAGAGTTTTTTGAGTTCTTTATATATTCTGGGAATTAGCGCTCTATCTGAAGTATGAGTGGCAAAGATATTCTCCCAATCTGTAGGCTCTCTCTTCCCATTACTGATAGTTTCCTTTGCTGAGAGAAAGTTTTTTAGTTTGAATCTATCCCAGTTGTTGATTCTTGCTTTTATTTCTTTTGCAATGGGAGTCCTGTTAAGGAAGTCTGATCCTAAGCCAACAAGTTGAAGATTTGGACCTAATTTTTCTTCTATAAGATGCAGGGTCTCTGGTCTGATTCCGAGGTCCTTGATCCATTGTGAGTTGAGTTTTGTGCAGGCTGAGAGATAGGGGTTTAGTTTCATTTTGTTGCATATGGTTTTCCAGTTTTCCCACCACCATTTGTTGAAGAGGCTATCTTTGCTCCATTGCATATTTTTGGCCCCTTTGTCTAGTATGAGAAAATTGTATTTATTTGGGTTTGTGTCCATGTCCTCTATTCTGTACCATTAATTTACATGTCTATTTTGGTGCCAATACCATGCCGTTTTTGTTACTATTGCTTTGTAGTAGAGTTGAAGATCTGGTATTGCGATATCCCCTGCTTCGCTCTTTCTACTGAGGATTGCTTTAGCTATTCTGGGTTTCTTATTCTTCCAGATGAATTTCATAATTGCTTGCTCTATTTCTGTAAGGTACATCATTGGGATTTTAATTGGAATTGCATTGAATCTGTATAGAACTTTTGGTAGTATGGCCATTTTGACAATATTAATTCTGCCTATCCAAGAACATGGGAGATCTTTCCATCTTCTAAGGTTTTCTTTAATTTCTTTCTTTAGTGTTCTGTAGTCCTCATTGTAGAGGTCTTTCACCTCTTTTGTGAGATTGATTCCCACGTATTTTATTTTTTTCGATGCTATTGTGATTGGGGTAGTTTTCCTAACTTCTCTTTCTGAAGATTCATCGGGAGGTTGTTGATGGTGGCCTATTTGAAGGGCTTTTAATGCCAAGAGGTGTGGCCATTTTTTCTCACCTCTAGAGGGAATGGAGGAAGCCTGTGACTGGCCCTGACACAGCCCTTCCTGCTCTGCATCCCTGGTGGAAGTAGACTTTCTCAGAAGTGTTGTGAGCGCCCAGAGACCCTCCCCAGGGGCCTCAGCACTCAGCTGGCCTCTGGTTCTCCCAGCAGGTCCAGAGAGGGATCAGGATTCCTGTCCTGGGAGCAGGGGGCCCAGCCTGGTGCCTGCCTGGCACCTGCCCACTGAGCCTTAGAACCGCCGGGAGCAGCGGGAAGATAGCTCAGCATGTCTGCAGGGCTCTCTCCCTCCTCTGCTTCCTTCCCCAGCCCACCTCTGCCCCAGGAGGGAGAGACACAGGGTGATTCAAGTCTTTCAGTGGTGCCCAGGACCAGGACTGCAGGGCATCAGGGGTGCAGTTTGCGGAGGGTGTCAGCTGGGTGCCTGGTGCAACCTGGCTTCATGCACCAGGCTTAATATGGCCAGGCCCCTCCTGCCCCACAAGAAATTAGAAACATGACAACAAACTCCAGCTGTCACATACCCATGAACCGACACCAATCATGCAACCCCGATCACATGCCCTATCTGCGGAAGGGGTGGGGTTGGGTAATTGGTACACCCAGGTGAATGGCATAATTGGTAGAGTGAGGTGTGAGCGCGGGCAGGGCGGGGAGGCCTGTTCAAGGGCCTGGCAGCCTCCTAATTCACAGCTGCGGATACAGTAATTGCTATTTTGTGGTTTCCATTATCCACATAGTGGGGAGCAGTTGGGGAGGAGGCCCCTGTCCTGTCAGCCCTGCTCCTGGGCTGCTGCCCAGTCTGTCCCCTGGCCTTCGCCCTGGGAGGTGGGTTCCTGCAGAACTTCCCTGGGAGGGCTTCTGACCTGGCATTGGAGCGACCTCACAATGACCTGGCTGTGTTTTGATCTCGCTTATCTCCTGGAGCTCACAGAGCTTCGTTGGTTTCTCTGACAGCCTTTCTTTCCCTCCTCTTAATTCTCTCCCCATATCTCTCTGCCATCATTAACGTTGGCCTGACGTGATCCCACATGCTCTCGCCAGCATTTGGGGTCACCCAGGACAGGACAGGAGTGCTTCTGGCCTTGGGTACCAGGGCTGTGAACGTGGTCATCAGCCATTTCTCAGGCCCTTGGTTTTCTCCACCGTTGCTCTCGTGCCCAGTTTCTGTCACCCTGAAGGTGGTGTGTCTCAGAGACCCAGCCCTGGCAGGCCCTCCTTGGTGGCAGCAGTGATGGTGTGCTGAAGCCTCAGGACACTGGGTGCTGAAGCCAGGTGCTTCTGAAAGTGTCTGCAGATGCCAGAAAGTTCCTTGTGGATCCAGCCCCATCATCCAGCTCCACCCTCCAGCTCCACCATACCCAGCTCCCCATATCCGCTCCCCTGCAGCTGCCAGGGCCTCCAGACACAGCTTTTTGCTGGCTCTGCCCTCCCTGAGACCCCTGCTCCCATCCCTGCTGAGTTCTCTGGTGGACCCAGAGCCCCTGCTGAGCTCTGCAGTGTCCCCTCCACTGGCCACAGATGTCCAGCTCTGCCAGCCCCTCCTTCTGGCTCCTCCTCACCTCTTCATTATCTCCTTGCCTTTCTCCAAACCCTGGGCTCCTTACCATGCACGAAGCAACCAACTCTCAAGGTGCTGCAGAGGAGGAAGTAACTCAACAGGCCCCTCTCTCCCCCTCTCCCTCTCCCCTCTCCCCTCTCCCCTCTCCCCTCTCCCTCTTCCCTCTCCCCTCCCATCTCTTCCTCTTCCCCACCTCCTTCTATCACTGGTACACACCCACAGGCTGGCTCATCAGAAATCAGGGCTAGGAAACCGGGCAGAGGTCAAGACCACACAGGGTCAAGGCTGTGTGCTCTGTGGGCACCGTCAGATTTCCACAGGACTGGACAGAAGGCTCAGGCATCTCCCTCCTGCCCTGTGGTCCCTGGAACTGTGGGGCTATTTCTCTGCCTTCTCTGGGGCTGAAGTCAGCTCTGCATCTGTGGGGGCCACATAAGGCTTTCCTGACCCTGCTTACAGGGCCTCCTGCCTCATGTCAACCTGGCCAAGCCTCCAATAAAAAGAGACAGCGCTCCTGCAAGTGGCTGTGCTGAAGGGCAGGCAGAGTGTCCAGGCTGGGTCTTCACTTGCTCCAGCTCTGCCGCCCTGAGCTGGTCCCTGTCTGTACCCTGGGGAAGGGCTGTTGACAGACATGTCTGCATGGACCCTGCATCCCCTGCCTGGGAGGGCAGGCATCAGTCCCCAGTGGCAGTGTCCCCTGGGGCTACCATCGCCTGTTTGTTGGACTCTCCAGGTGTCCCCTCAGAGCTGGGGCACCATGCTGCTTGCTGCAGATGCAGGGTGACAAGATTGCTGTGGTTTCCATGATGCACAGTTAACTTCAGCCCTGTGGAGTACAGGGAAATGGATGTCCACCCACCCCACAGTGCCCAGGGCCACAGCCAGCCAAGCCTTGGAGAGGTCTGGAAAGGCTGTCCTGGGCTAGTGGAGACCACGGCTGTCCAGGGACCAGGGCCCTCTGTCCTCACCAGCAGACACTGGTCCTTGTAGCCACCACACACATCACCCCTGGGGCCCCAGCCCCCTTCTGAAGAAGCCAGAGCCACAGAATCATGTGTCTGAATGTGTCTACCAGGGAACTTGTTCACCAAGTCCCCAGCAGAGGTGCAGGGACTTGGATAAGTGGCAAGAGGCGGCATTTCTGTCATGGGATGTGCTGGCCTTTAGGTGGCAGAATAAAGCAGGTTTTGTGAGCTGGCCTCCTCTGCTCTCCAACCTCACCTCCTTGTCCCACCTGCCTGGCCTCTGTCCCAACCCTGGCCCCCCTCCAGATGGACCAGGAGCCTCCTCACAGCAGGAAGACTGATGGGCTCCCTCTGGTTCCTCCCGTCCAGGAGGCTGGCCCAGCCGCCAGTGCCGTTCCTAGTCACCTGTGCAGAGGAGGTCCCAGGAGGGGCAGAGCCACCCAGAGCTCCAGGGAGACATGCATATTTATTTTGAGGATTCATAATGCTGCTTTTGCACACTGTCCTGCCTCCAGAAATTGGTCTGGCAGGTGCCTGGTCATGCTGGCAGGACCACGGATTAACCCCTCAGATTTAGCTTATGTCATTTCTCCAGAGCTTACGGCCTTCACCGTGTTTTTTCCCAGTCAGTCTTTGGTCCTGAAGCATCCAAGTCCATCGGTGGCAGGTGGGCTCTCAGGCGGCCGTGCGTGTGTGTAGATTTTCAAATCAAGTAACATCTCTCTTCAGATGCTGGGTCCATTAAATATTTATCAGCAGCGATTTGTGTGTATTTATTTGATAAATGGACCTTAGGAAGGGGCTGGGGTGGGCAGCAAGATGACAAGGCCAGGGAGGCCCGAGGAAGCCTAGTCCTTTCAGCCTGGCTGTTCTCGGAGCTTTGGTTCATGGGGAAGTGGGCGACGGTGTCCGGCCGTGTTTACCTGTGTGATCCCTGTGGAGGAGCGTGGTGTCCTCCAGAGCTCTGCTGGCATTGGCTCAGACAGCAGAGGAAGGCTGGGGAGGGACGTGGGGTACAGGGGATGGAGCTTGTGTCAATCCAGCCCAAGACCTGCGGGTACCTCCCACATCCTGCCTGCTCAGGACCGGGTTCCCAGCTGGACATGGAGGCAGACTGGACCCCAGGCCCAGAACCTGGGGACTCCCTGGCCTGGCCACACATGCACAAGTCTGGGCTCCCCCCACAAACGGTTTCCCTGTTGGGAAGGGGAGGACAGGTGCCCCAGAGCCTGCAGCATCTTGGAGTGGAACGAAAAATTCCCATCAGCATCCCCCAGCTGACCATTCCCTGCCTGGCCTGCTTGCTGCCCAGGGCCAGGGAGAAGATGGCACATCCCCAGACCATGCTGCCTGTGGGCCTGACCCACTGTGTCATGTGGGCCTGGAGCACCTGTCTCCAAACCTGTAGGCCCTGGCGGGAGACCTCCTGCCACCCCTGCCTCCTCTGTGGACCTCGGTGCTCAGACCCCCATTTACCTTTTGTTTCCAGCACCTTCCGGGAGCTGAAGACGGTGTGCTTGCCAAAGAAGATGGCCGGGACAGGCACACACAGGGGCTTTGGCTTCATGGACTTCCTCATGAAGCAGGATGCCAAGATAAGCTGTGACCCCTCCCCGCCCAGCCTCTCCTTCCAGACTCTGCAGGACAGGCTTGCAGCCTCCTCAGCAGCCTTGGAGGAATGCCTCTGGGTGTTGGGTCTGCAGGACGGGATGGTGCCGGGTTTCCCAGACCTCTGCACACCAGAGAGAGAACTCTGCAGTCCAGGTGGACCTGGGCAGGCAGTGTGGGAAACGCTGTGCAGTAAAGCTCTCAGAGAGGAGAGGGAAGGTCTGGGAGCAGCCTGTGGGGGCAGGGCTTCCCCATCACCTTTGTGCCCTGGCAGGTGTGGCTTGTGCTGGTTATACGCGTGAGGCAGCCCAGGTGACCCTCCGTGTGTGCGTGTGTGCCGCCCTTCTGCCGGACTCCTCCAGCTGGAACGTGCTTGCTGGTTGCTTGGATTTTGGGGTACTGGGGACGGAGCCCAGGGCCTCACACTGCTGAGCCAGATCCAGCCCTGAAGCTATTTGAGGTGAGGCCTCTGCTTGGAGCTGGGGTACAGCAAGTTTGCCTTGCTGTGGGTACCTGGTCCTCGCCTGCCACCAGCAGGCATCCTGCTGTGTCCTCGGTCACTGCACTCTCAGGCCCAAAGCTCCAGCAGGCAGGGGACTACAGGGCTCCCCCCGCCCCACAGCTCTGACTGCGAGCTGCATTTCCCCTTCCTGGCAGCAGGTGGCCCCGCCCTGCACCCTGGAGGAGTCCTTCAGAGGGCAGGTGCTTCTTGAAACTGCCCCTGGTCCAGTGAGGGTCAGCTGCTTGGATCCCAGGGTACAGCCCTAATTCACAGCACAACCCCCATGGGCCCGGGACACCCCTGAGCACCTGCCCTTGTGCCAGGTGCCTGTGCTGTGGATGTGTGGCCATGTTTGGATGCCTGCTTCTCTCTCCTGGGTTGGCAGCCTTTCCGTGCCTCCTGTCAGGGCCCGAGGGACAGCCCCCTGTGGGCAGCATGCCCATGGCAGCAAGGGAGGCAGCAAAGGTGGGCTCCTGGGTGGCAGCACCCACCCTGCCTGGGCACAGTAGGTGGCACACTGGTCCGCCCTGGCACATGGTGAGTGCTGCACATGACTCGGCCGTGCCCTGCTCACTGCCACAGTGCCCAGTCCCCAGGACGCCGTCCTTGGTCCACAGGTGTGCACATCTCCAGAGTTCTGGGCAGAGAAGGCCAAGGGGTCGGTGCCCTCCCCCAGTCCTAGGTGCTGGGCAGGGAGGGGCGGCTCCCTGCAGGGGCGCTAGGGGCAGTGCAGGCCCCTGTCCTGGGAAGCACCTCTTGTGAAGGGCACGGCCAGCACTAGCTGTTAGCACACAGACCACAAAACCAGTCTGCGGGAGGTGGCATCCCCACGCTGTGTCCCCTGCCGTGGGAGCTCAGCTCCCCTGTGGGCAGTGGTCAGTATCCTGGCAGGGTCACCTGAGGCTGGGGTGCAGTGGTGTCCCAGGAATGGCCAGCCCTGGGCGGCCTCCTGTTGGCCATGAGGGGAACGTGGCAGGGAGGGGCCAGCAGCAAGGTGCCCTCCTGCCACCCCAGAGTGGGGCCACCCCGGGACACAGCACTTGGGTCTGGAGGGTCAGACGAGGTATGTGTGTCCAGCCTGGACACTGTGAGCCCCGCGCCACATCACAGTGAGAACACCCAGGGTCAGCAATCCCACAGGCCTGGTGAACGCTGACCCAGGGCCCTCCCGGGTCTTGCAAGGCTTTGGTGCCCTCTGCTTAGTGCTGCCATGAAGAGCAGCACCTGCTGCTTGTTGTGCCAAGAAGCCTGTTCCAAGCGATCCTCAGGCAGGGGAGGGGACCAAGAGCAGAGAAAAGGGGCAGGTGGCAGGAGCTGTGGCCATTGAGCACTTAGGATGGCCAGGCTCCGGCAGTCAGTGCTCCCCAAGCAGCTGCCCCAAGTGAAGCCTGAGGTGTCCCCACCACACCAGTCACCAAGGTGGCCCCGAGCATATGCCACCTCCGTTGCCCCTGAACAAGGGACCCTGAGTCCTCTGTCCCCTCCCCAGAGACCCAGGTCTCACCTGGCATCTGGGGTCCTGTGGAGGCTGCAGGGGCTGAGTTCAGAGTAACCAGGCAGCTGAGGACAGCAGAGGCAACGTGAGCGCCACCTCAACAGAGGACACGGTCCCCACACACACACATCATCCCCACCAGCCTGCCGCACCCAGGACCCCTGGGGCATCTGCAGAGGCGCTCCCTCTCCCTGATTTCTGCCCCAACTCAGCCGGCTACGGTGGAGCCTGTGAATCCACGGGCAGCCCAGCCCAGCTTGCTGCTGAGATGCCCTGCACACTGAGGGCGGGTCCAGCCTTCGGCTCTCATCACAGGTGTGGTGACCAGAGCCCTGCTCACAGGAAGCCGGGTGGACGAGCTGGCCTCTTCTCTCAACCCAGGATGCTTTATGAGCTCCTGATGTCCCAACAGTAAACGTCAGTCCCTCTGACAGCGCTGGTATTACCTAGCCCTCCAGGTGTGACAGCAGCGTTTTCAAAGAACCTTCCCCATGTCTTGCAGGGAAGCAGGAGACGGAGGCTGAGGAGTGAAGGGGACGGAGGCTGAGGAGTGAAGAGGATGGAGGCTGAAAACAGGACAGAGGCTGAAGAGAGAAGAGGATGGAGGCTGAGGATAGAAGAGGACCAAGGTTAAGGATCAAAGGAGACAGAGGCTGAGGAGTGAAGGGGACAGGGTATCACGTGCCAAGGACCCACACAGAGCTGAATGCAGGGCCTCCCCAGGCTCCTGGGCTTGTGCTGGGCACATCTGTCCACAGCCGTCTGTCAGCCACTAACGCCCCCTGCATTCTCTGAGGACAGTACCTCTGATCGGTGGACCTGTCAGACTTCCAGAATCCCACTCGGCAGGACAGCCCCGCGCACTGCAGGTGTCACGCTCTGACCCTTGCAGGACTCCGGGGCAGCAGGCAGGAGGCCCTTGACAGCTGGAGGAAGGAGGCTCAGAGGCCTCGTCCTGGTCAGGGTCGCACAGCCAGTGCTTCTCAGCTGGGGACATCCTGGTTCCTCTGTCCTGTCCGCTGGGTCCCCTAACCCAGTACCCTCTCTTGCTGCCCCTCCTCCCAGCACACCCTCGGTTCCCATCTGGCCCTGATGCCTCAGGGGCTTCTGGGAGGAAGGCTGAGGCTGTCCCTTGGAGTGTCTCTGGAAACAACCTCCCCAGCCCCTGAGGAACAGTAATCTTCCTCCTCCTGCAGAGGTCTGGCCTCCCTGCCTCCCCTTGCCAAGCCTGAGGCCGGCCCAGGAGCCCAGCCAGGTACACCTGTCTCCACTGGCTGAGTGACTGCCCCTGGGAAGCTGCCCTACCTCCTCTTGCCCAGACCAGGCGGGTCCTGGAGGAGGAAAGGAGGGTGCAGGGAGGGCAGGGCCATGAGGCACGGGCAGGTTTTGCCCAGGAACCAGAATATGGGATTTTCCCATGAAAGGCGCCTTTAATTCTCCTTCCTCGGCCGTGCCTTTGTACTTCTGTGACTGCAGCTTGTTTTTATTTGCCACTGCTGCTGTTGTTTTAAAAGTTCTATTTTCACATGGAAAGTTCTCCAATTAGCAGAGCAATGTATTGGCTTAAATAAACACTCTGGGGAGCTGGGATGGTGGCTGGCAGCAGCAGAGCGCCTCTGCTGCGGAGGACCACATGGCTCCAGTCGCTGCAGCTCGTGACTCCCTGCATGTTCCTAGCCGTCCCACCAAGCTGGGGTGGGCACAGGGAGCCACGGGGATGTGAACCCTGAGCCGCCCCTGTCCGGGGGACACCGCGGGACTTCTCCAGGCCTCCAGTCACCGCAGGGTCCACTGACAGGCCTGCAGTGGGCAGGGTTGGGTCAGGCAGAGCCGCTCAGATGCACAGGCTCCCTGCTTGCGGGGTGCCAGGCACAGAGCCACGTGGTGCACAGGGAGCTGTCCCGTCTGGCCGTCTTGGTGCTCAGCACGTGCCTGCTTGATCACATGCAAGGGCAGAGGGCCGGGCTGGTCCTGTGGGGGCCTGAAGAGAGAAGAGGATGGAGGCTGAGGATAGAAGAGGACCAAGGCTGAGGATCAAGGGAGACAGAGGCTGAGGAGCGAAGGTGACAGGGTATCACGTGCCAAGGACCCACACAGAACTGAATGCAGGGCCTCCCCAGGCTCCTGGGCTTGTGCTGGGCACATCTTGTGCGAGGAGCACCACCCCAGGAGGGGCACGGTGGTGGGTGCACCATCTGCACCCCGCTCCTCCAGCAGAGCCACGTGGGGTTGGTGTGGCTGCAACCCAGAGCCACCTCTTCCCTGTTGGGTGAATGTGGAGGAGGGACCGTGACACCTGGACCCAGCCGACACCCCACGAGGGGACACTTCTACCCTGGGGCCAGCATGAGAATGAGGAGGAACGATGCCAGGAAGCACTGCCCATGGCACTGCAGAGAGGGTGCAGCCTGGGGCCCGGGCATCCCTTGCTCCATGCCTTCCAGCAAGTTAGCTGGAAGCAGATCAGGAACCAGGTCCTGGCCCACTCTGCCACAGCATGTGAGGCACGCATGTGCACTCGGTCCTTCTGCTTCCTTGTGCAGGTCTACCAAGTGTCCATCAGCACAGCCCAAGGGAAGATGCGTCTGGACCCTAAGCTGACCCTTCGAGGCAGGGACTCAGGTTCAGCCAACGTGTGTGAACCAAGAGCCGAGAACCAGGACAAGCCACCCCCAGATGTGTGCACCCCCAGAGCGAGCCCTCGGGGGCAGTATCCTCTCTCCAGATTCACCAGGCCATGGGTGAGAGCCACCGAGGGAAGGGGCAGATCCCAGCTGAGCTGGGACTCTGGACCTCGCCACATGCTGGGTGTGGGGCTGGAGGAGCAGCCCTTGTCTTACTTGGTCTTCTGGTGACCAGTGAGGCCAGGGTGTCCCCATTTTGAAGTTGAGGAAGTGAAGACAGAAGTTCCCTGTCAGGTCAGGGAGCCAGAGAGCAGCCGAGCCAACTCTGTGCCTACTGCCAACCAAAGTGCCACTGGCCCCTGCTGCTGTGCACTGGAGGGAGGGAGAAGCATCAGTCTCCATGCTCCACACACCACAGGCTGAGAGCGACCGCGGGTACTTGCCTCGGAAGCGCACACTGCCACATGGGTCCCTTTCTCAGAAGGCCCCAGAGTCACAATCTGTCATGCACAGACCCCACTGTGCTGGCACAGTGCAGGCCAGAAGCTGTTGACAGGGCTGCCAAGAGAAGCCTCATGGGACTCGGAGTGGGGACAATCAAGCCCACTTCAGAGGTGACAGCACTGGCCTCTGCATGCCCCAGCAGCCCTGCCGGCCTGGTTCCCCCATTTGCTGTGCTCAGTGCCCTGTCCCCAGGCCTGCTGGTCATCCTTAGCCAGCTCAGTGGCAGCTCACTCCAGGCATGGGGTGCACAGTTGGTCAGGGCAGGGCGGTGTGGCCCGTGTTCTGTAGGAGATGCAGCCCTCTGCCTGCTGGGACCATTCCCCAGGGAGTAGGAGGGACCAGAGGACACCCTGGGCGGCAGCAGACAGGAGTCTGTCCTGGCTCTGCCCAGGAGCCAGGCAGTCCTTTGCTGCCCTGTGGGACATGAGTCCTGCCAAGGCCGTGCAATGAGCTTTTGTTGCTGGGAGGAGGTTTGTCTCCAGGGAGGCTGTGGAAAGGGCAGGCCCAGCGTGGTGCTGGCCGCCTTTTGGTGCCTTCTATTATTCAAGATGGCCGCTAGGCCTGGCCAGTCTACCTGCACCGTCATCCCCATGCCACCTGAGCAGAGCTCCCAGGAATTTGGACAAGGTGGCAGGGAGACCCTGGCTCCCCAGACCTGTGGTCTGTGGCTGCATCAGAGGAGAGTGAAAGCCAGGATTCCTGGGCAGCTGCCAGAAATCTGGACAGTGGGGAGGCCCTGGGCCCAGGTGGGAGCTGCTCAGTGCCCCTGGTAGCTGCACGGCTTCTGAGCAGAGCTCAGACTCGAGGAGCGCTGCCCAAAAGGAGCTTAGGTGCCATGGAGTCGGGGTCCCAGGGTCAAGGTCAGAACACACCTGCACTTCAGAGATGTGTGCAGGACTAAGCAGGGCTGAGGGACTCAACAGGGACCAGTGACAGTGGGGACCTGTCACATTGCTTAGGTTAAAGGGACACTTGGAGGAAAAGGCAAGGGCCAGAGCTCTTGTCCTACAGGTGGAGCAGGGAAGGAGTGGCCACCTCCCGCACTGGGCCTCCCATCCAATTGGCCTCTGTGGAAACTAGAGTGTAAGTGAGCCCTGGCCACAGGCTCAGGAGTCGCCTCCTACATGGGGCTGGCCAGGAATGACCAGCGTTGGCCATCAGAAAACAGCAGGAAGTGGCTCTCAAGAGCAGGGTGGCTCCTCTGGGGCCTCTTCTCTGACTACGACTGCACCCTCAGCATTCCTCTCTGGAACTTAGTCTTCCCCAGAGAGCTAGCTGGGGTTCGTCCTCTGGGTCCTGGCAGCATGGGTCACTGTCCCCACCCTGCGAAGTCCCAGAGTCCTGCACGTTGGGTGCAGTGCTGGACCAAGACTGCATGTGTCCAGTCGGTGTCCACAGGCTTCATTCTCCAGTCCAGACCTGCTCCCGCCTGCCCTTGCTGTCTCTGTATATGAGGAGCAGGGATGGAAGGGACCCCTCAGGACACTCAGCCAGGTTGCCCTCTCCAGCCAGGGCCACCCTCACCACTCACCCAGTCTGGAGACACTCAGTGAAGGAGACGCCATGGTCTGCTGTGGGTGTGGACTGAGCACAGTGCCTTCCTTGCAGGGGTCGAGGTCAGGCCGGGGAGACTGGCAGGTGCTGCAGGGCAGGCACAGCTGCAGGGAGGGAGGCCAGGTGTTCTGGGCACTGGGAGAGCACCTGACCATGGCCTGTGCGAGAAGGGCAGGCCTCCTGGCCACCAGCAAGTATGTGCACGAGGCTGGCATCAAGGGCCCATGCCAGGGAGGTAGCATGGAGCCTCCAAAAAGGAAAGGAGTGGGGAACTGGCCTGCCACAGGCCTCGCCCACTCGGCTTCCCTTGGTAGCAAGGGGAGAAGGCAGTTCCTCCTCTGAGTGGGCCCAGGTCCCTGCAGTCCATGGCCACCAGGAGATCCGGGGTCCTCAGCATGAAGGGCTCCCATCCAGGGAGGGGAGGCAGCAAAAGCGGGGTTTGGAGAGGCCCGTGGTCCAGGGACACAGCTCTCCAGAGATGCACGAGGCTGTTGGGCAGAGGCACCGGGCACCCTCAAGCTGGTCTAGGAAAATGGGGAGGTGGCCGTGATCTCAGTGGAGTCAGTGTGGGAGGAAGCAGCTGGAAGACCTCAGCCCATGGGAGCAGAGGGCCTGCACACTCCTGCCTGGCCTGGAACCTTCTGTACCTCAGGGTGTCCCTGGAGGCCCAGGCTCAGGCCATGATTGTCATCGTCGTTTCCTCTTCCTCTTCCTCTTCCTCTTCCTCTTCCTCTTCTCCCCCTCCTCCTCTACCTCCTCCTCCTCCCCCTCCTCCTCCAGTGTCCCTTACCTGGGCTGATTTCTCTGCAGTTGCCTCTTCCTAGATGGTCCCCTGAGCACTGGGGTGGCCCCAGGGTTTCTCCTTTGGGAAACACAGTTCAGTCGTCTGGACCTGTTGTAGGTGCGTTCTGAAGAGCCAGGGAGGGACATGGCAGCGGAAGGGAGGGGACCCACAGAAGTCAGAAGAAAGCAAAGGGGACAAATTCAAGACCAGTGTGAGGGACAGAGCCACCAGGGCCAGCGAAGGAGACTGGTACCAAGTGACATGGACTGCACAGTGTCACACAGTGGCCAGAAGGAGCTGGGCTTCCTCAGGAGCTGCTGATGCTGACAGGCGTGGCGGGGAGCCTGCTAATGAGGTCGCCCTGCGCAGAGAGGATGGAAAGTGGGAATGGAACCCTGGCCAGGTGCCAGGCGCGGCCCCGGCAGTGGCTGTGTTGACTGCAGGGCACACACAGCCTCTGTGGAAACAGATTCACTCATAGTAGGTGGCCTGAAGCTGCAGCCCTACTGGAGCCCAGCGCCCAGTGCCACAGGCAGGGAGGACGGCAGGCGCCAGGGTGCCTTCAGCTTATGCACAGCTCTGTCTCTCATCCCCGTGCAGAGATCCTTCAACACCCTGTGCCACAGCACCCACTTGTATGGCCGAAGTCTGCTCCTGGAGTGGGCGAACTCCAAGGTGACCCTGCAGGCCCTGCAGCAGAAGATGGCCGAGCACTTCCACAGTAGGAGCGGCCTGGGGGCTCGGCCTCTGGATTCCAGGGCTTCTTGGGAAGCAGGAGGAGCTGGGTCCCCAGGAGAGCTGACCTGAACTGGGCAGTCACCCTCCTGTCCCTGTACTGGGACGCTGGCTGCCTGCAGACCTCCCTACCATCACAGGTGCCTGCACTCCTGAGCCAGGTGACAAAAGGAACGTACCAGCCTCCTTCCCACTCTACCTGCTGGCTTAGAGATGGGTCATCTGGTTGGGGAACACATCCCCTCCCGCCTGGGAGAGCAGGCTCTAGCGTGGGGCCAGGACAGTCCCTCCTGTGGCCGACCTTGATGCCTGAGGTCTCTACATAGTCCTCCTGCCTTGTCCTGGGGCCCAAGGCTCTCAGCCCTCCTGTGTGGGCTCCAGGTGCCATTGCCCCATCATCCAGGCCCCTCCTGGGGGGCAGCCGAGGGCCCGGGGTTGCCCAGGGGTGTTTGCTGCAAGGCCCTCCCTGTTCCTCTGCAGAAAGAACCTGGAGCCAGGCGGGTTTCCTCACCTGGCGGGGGAAGCCAGGCCTCCAGCCAGGCAGCAGCCTGGGACCTCCTGAGGCTGTGACTTCCAGGCATGGCTTGCCCCTGGCCGGAAAAGCAGGGCCTCCAAGCAGCAGCAGTGGAGTGACTGCCCCCAAGTGTCCTCAGAACCCAGAGGAAGCCCGGGGCCTCCAGGCATGGCCACCTGCCACATCTGTAGGACTCAGACCCCTGCTGCCCCATTGGCTGCCACCAGGTCTCCATTTTGCTTCCTTGACTCCAGGTGGGGCCCTGCAGCTTGGCTCACTCTGTTCCCTCTGATGAGATACCTCTCCCCCTTCCTCCTGGATGCTGCTTCCAGGAAGCCCATCGCCCCCTCATCTGTGCTCTTCCTCGCCTGTTGCAGTCACTTTCTTGGTTCATCGTCCTCGCGGCACCCACACTCGTGCAGGTTTGTGCTCTTCTTTGTCAGTGTTAGGTTCATCTCTGGGTCCCTGGCACCTGCCAGGCCATCAACTTAGGGTGGAACATCTGAGTCAGGGCAAATGTGAAGCCAGAGAAGCAGAGGCTGCAGCCAGTCTCAAGCTCATGGCTCAATAAGTCCCCAAATCCTAATGTGCAGAAAGTGCATGCGCCTGTCGAAAGGGCTTGACAGGCCCAAACGCACTGTCTGCAGCCGTTTGCGTAGGGACTCCCCCAGCAGAGGCGGGTGTTCCCTCCCCTGCACCCCCTCGGCCAAGGAGGCCGAGGCGGGCATCTCAGCACTTCCACCCGGGGTTGCAAAGAAGCCCTTTCAACGTGTTGAGCTGCACAGGCTGCACCCCTTCCCCTGGAAGTGCTCCTGTGGAATAAGCCCTCCTGGCGGCTGCAGCAGGCAGGTGGGCACTGCCTCATGAACACCCCATGCTTGCATGCCCTCCATTTCCCTCCAGGAACCTATGAGGTGGGTGTGACCAGCCCATTCTGCAGATGGGAGAACTGAGGCCCTGGGCATTGAGGTGATGGTCCACAGGCAGGACATGTGCCTGGTTTCCTCCCTGACGCTGACCTCAGCCCTGGGATCCCAGTGCAGGCCACCAGGCAGGGGTGCCCACCTGGAGATGGCCCTGCCCTGGGAGCTCCCTTCCGCCCTGCTCTCCTCCTCCCAGAGGCCCCCTGCAACAGCTGCTGGGCCTGTCAGGTCAGGCTGCAGGCCTCTGCCCTCCCTGTGGGTCTCGTTCCCTCTGTGACCTTCCCTGTGGTGAGAAGTACCCAGTTCCTTTGTGTTGAGGTCACATTGTCCAGCGCTCCTAGGAGCTGGCAGGCCCGAAGGCAATGGAATCCATGCCCAGTTCCCTCCCCGGCCCTGGTCTCGGCCCTGAACTCTGCCAGGAAGGTACCCGGATCTCAGGTGGAGGCCACAGCTCTGCCTGCCATGTCCCTGCAGGTGGGCAGGGGTCTCAGCTCCACTTGCATGGGACATTGATGTGCCTGCAAAATGGAACCACCAGGGCAGGTCTCAGAAGGCATTTTGAAAGTTGCTCTGGGTCAACCAAGACCTTGATGGAACAGAGGAGCTGAGGGAAAGGACAGCCAGGCAGATGTCCCCCAACAAGCCTCCTCTGCTCCTGGTCCCTCATCAGGTTCATCATCTGCAGCTCCAGCACCGCTGGATCAGGTGCTGTTCTCAGGCCTGGCACGTGGGAGTGTGAGCAGAGTGGAGGAAGAAAGGTAAGTCACCACTGGCTGTGTCCTTTTCTTCCCAAGCTTGGAGGCAGAGGGGCTGTATTTGGCCAGAGCTAGGCTCTGCTTCCCGTGTTGCCATATTCCAGCTGGGGTCGGGTGGGCTGTGGTTAGACTCTGTACCTGTCACCTCCAGAGCCGGGGTGCAGACAGAACCCACGTGGCAAGTGCCTGGCAGCACCTACTCCACCTGTGCAGTCTGGGCCAAGCAGTCTGTGACAGCCAGAGCTTCCCCACGCACCAGGCCGCATCCTGGCAGGTTGCCGGCCTCCAGCACAGAGCCGAGGCAGGGCCAGCCTGGCTGCTGGAGCACTGTGCGTCACCCATGCCACTCGGCTGCAGGTTTGCTCAGAGATGGGACCTCCCACGCCCCCTTCTCTTGATTCCCTCATCACACCCATGCCTTCTGTCCCTTGAATGTCCCAGTCTTCCCTCTGGGGACAAGGCCCTGTCTCTGCCCTGTGGGTCCTGCATGTGGCGCAGCTCCTGTGCTTGTGTGGGAGGGACAGGCAAGCACTAAGCCAGCACAGGGTCACTGAGACCAGCACCCATGTGTGCTGGCACCACCAGTGATGCCCCCCATGTGCCAGGGGCACCCAGCCTGGGCCCCCTTAGCCATGCAGCTGGCAATGAAATTGTTTGGTCTGAAGCCAAATGTTCCCTCCTGTGCCTTGAAGCACCACTAATCTGAAAAGAGACGGTCATGTGACTGTTTTTGTACTGAGGATTGGACCCAGGGTGCTCTGTCCACCGCTAAGCTGCATCCCCAGCCCTTTTATCTTGAGACAGGGTCTCATTAGTTGCCTGGGCTGGTCTCAAACGTGCAGCCCTGCTTCAGCCTCTCAAAGCACTGGGGTCACAAGCATGTGCACATGTGACTTAGTGAAGACCCAGCCAGGAAAACAGTAAGGAAATGGGGAGAGCCTGTGTCGGGGACTTCCCGCATGCAGAGGGACACACAGCAATCTTAGGTTCTCTCTCTCAAGTGTAGACATTCAATTTCATTTTAGCCCCCAACTCCCTAGAGAGATGCTATTACCATTTTGCAGAGGTTCAAACTGAGGCCCGGAGGGTTCTCCTGACTCTGGACCCAGTGGAACAGATGACCCTGTTTCCTCATACCCTAAATCCCAAATGGCCTGCAAAATCTGGGCTCCCAGCCATCAGGAAAGCTACCTGCAGAGCATGGCCCCCAGCCTGGTGTTCTAAATAAAGTTTTATTGGAACGTAGCCCTACCCATGGGTCTGCATCTCACATTGCAGGGCCAGCGGAGCAGTTGTGGCAGAGACCCTGTGGTCCACGAAGCCTGAAGTCCTCACTGCCTGGCCCTCACTGGAAGTTGGCAGCCCCTTGGCCTTGTGGGCTGGCTGGACTTGTGTACCCAAAAGCCCCAGATGGCTGATTTCCCCCAGATGACCAGCTTCTTCCACCTGTAATTCTAGCGTCCCAACTGCAGCTCCCCTCCTCTGCCCAGCTCGGGGCTCGACTTCAGTGTGCCCTGAAGAGGGGCCCTTGCTCTGCTTCTGACTCACGCACTCAGCAGCTATGGGTTGATCACCTGATGGTCTGGACACTGTTGGCTCTGGACTGAAGAGAAGGCCTATCCCACACAGTTGACACTAGAGCAGGAAAGACAAATGATTACCAGATTGACAAAGTCCTGTGCAGGAAATGAGAAAGGATGACATCCTTCCCTCTTTTTCCCCATGGTGCTTATGGAAGCTTCCCAGGGAGTCACGATTCCTCTGATTTGAAGGGACCAGGCAGCCAGAGGTAGGCATTCAAGCAGGAGGAAGCTCAGGTGCAAAGGCCCTGAGACAGCCATGTTCAGAGCAGGCCATGGGAGCTAGGGAACAGGTCTAGGGTAGGAAGGGGCCAGGAACACACTGCACGACCAGCAGGGGTCCACCATAGCTGTAGGCTCATCTGGCCTGGCAGGGAGCCTGACTTTTATTCAAGATGCAGTGGGAAGCCCCCGGAAGGTTTAAGAAGGGGTGTGAGTCCCAGGACCAGATTTCCTCTTTCAGACCTTATCCTCGCTCTCTCTTGGGGTGGCAGCATAGAGGAGCAGGAATGGAGTAGGAGGTCCATGTCTTTCTCTGGTAAGCAAGGACAGTAACCAGAGCAGAGGCCAGGGCTTGAGAGAAGAGGTAGACTGCGCTTTTTTGGAAAAGGTAGTGTCACCAGGCTGGCTTCTGGAGGGCAAGAGACAAAGCAAGCCTGCTGCCCAGGTCTTTGCTCCGAGTCACCCAGCATGGTGGGGCCATGCAATGAGCCATCCAGGAGGCTGGGAAGAGAGATGTGTGGGTGGGTTTCTGGGCCAGCTGGGCTCCAGACATCTAGCTGGACACCCCTGGTCTCAAGCAGATGGCTAAGTTGGGAGCTCACGGGCAAAGTTGGGGCTGAGGGGTGCACTGGGAAGTCATCAGCTTAGGGATGATATCCACAGCCTGCCCCAGCTCACACACCCTCTTCCAGAACTCTGTCTTCACAGGAAAGCACATTCCAAGAGACCAGGGACCAAGAGCCTTCATCCTGGTGTCTGCCAACCTTGCAGACAGGCCTGCTTGATCTGGACCATGGAAACATGGTCATCAGGCTTTAAGATTCAGGAAACTTCCAGCAAGTACGTGAAGTCAGAATTTACTTCAGAGCATCCCTCTTTCACGATTCCTCCGCCACCTGGAGCTCCACACTTTCAGGCCTAGACTTGGTACAGTGGCCCTTCTGAAGAACCCTGCAGGAAGAGGGCAAAGGGGACTGTCCTAGGCCACCATGCAGGGTCCTGACAGGAAGACTTGGCCAAGGGCCTGTCCTGAGGAGATGGGTCCTGTCTCCATGCCTGGGGTTACCACAGCTGCTGGAGGCAGGATTGGGAAGGTCACAAGGGAAACTGTGTGGGCTGAGGCATGGGGGTCGGTGGCTGGCCATGGGGACAGGAGGGGGCTTGGGGACTCGGGGGCCCAGAGGCCAGCTGGAGCAGGTGTCACACAGCCTCATGCCCCTACACCCTGAGCATTTCTGGGGGTGTTTTGGAAATATTTCTGGGCGCTTCTGCAGTATCCTGCACAGGCGCCCCGTCCCCCGGGAGTGGCTGTCCGTGCAGCAAGGTGCTTGCTCCCAGTCCAGCTAAATTGTTATTGACTCGTGTTTTCTGCGTTCTGCAAACACTTTACTCAGCCATTGCCAGCGAGGCCAGGGATCCCTACTAGGGCTAACAGGGAAGCCAGCTGCATGGGCGTCTCTCCTGCTCCTCCTCATAGATCACGGAATTAAACTGACAGGAGGTTGTGGGGCCTTGCGGGAGGGGCAGGAGCCCAGCAGCAGTGGACAAGGGTTTGGAAGTCTGGGGACGGGAGTGCTGGAAACCGGTGGAAGGAGGTTTGGCTGCTGGAGGGCAGGGGGGCGGTTGTGTTTCTGAACCTCGGGCTGGCCAGGCCAGAAGGCATAAAGCCACAGAACAGAGGTTCTAGGACTGGCATGACCTCGGGAAGCTAGCTGGACTTTGTGGAGGACAGGAGAGAGGTCAGAGGCCACCAGCTGGTCCCTGCTGAGGGCACCCACAGATCTGTGTCTTGCCCACAAAATAGGAAAGCAAAATGACTTTGAATTAATGACCAGTGTTTTGTTATTGGAAGATTTGGCCTGAAAATCAAGATTCTGCCCTTTTTGTGAAAGCGCATCTGGCCGCCCTGGTCCCGCTTTCCCATGAGGCACTCGGCCTGGGGAGGGGCTACCCATCTATAGAAAGTGTGAACCTCCTGTTTGCCGCAGTCCTCAGTCCTCCCTATAGTTGCCCCTGGACTGTCTGACTCCATCGCCTCCCTACCTGGTCCCAGAGGAGATAGTACCATCTCTTCCCCCTCAGCCTCTTCTTCTACCCAGGGCCCATGTCCAAAGGAAAGAGAGACAGCTGATGCTGACCCATGCTGCCCGAGCCCCTGAGACCTAAAAGATACTGAGGCCTGAGTGGAGAGGCGGGTGCTGCCCTGGCTCTCCTGGTCACCTCCTTCCCACCCCGGGAAGCTTCCCACCTCTTCAGCTGGTTCAGATGCACATGAGACTGAGCCCAAGGTCCCCAGGCTTAGCCTGTGCCTGTAGCCCAGGCTTGGGATGCACTCTGGGTAATCCAGGCTGGAGAATCTGCACACACCCTTGACCATGGTCTCCCAGTGGCTAGACCAGTGTCCTAGACCCCATGCTTCCCAGATGTCCAGAGCAAGTTCACCAGGCCAGGCTGAACTTGGGGTACCAGAGCCCCTCACTCCTGGGTCAGTCACGGCAGTGCCCATGGCCCTGGTGACCCCTGTTGCCCACCCTTGAGAGCAGATGCGGGCAGCAGTGGTGTCTGGCTCTGTCTACCCAGTGCAAGGTGCAGCCTGGAGACCTGGCCTGCACCTTTGTGTGGAGTCCCTGCTTCCTGAGGGAGCCAGGTGGTGTCCTCCACCATAGCAAAGGTGGCTGAGCATGAGCCTTGGCTTTGTGGACCTGGAGAAGGCCCCACGTGGAGCGCCTGCAGTCACATGACGTACCCACAGACTAGGTCACAGCCTCCTTGTCTGAAAAGTGGAACGCTGGTGTCACCAGCTCAGGGATCTCTTCAAGAAAGTCCCCAGCCTGCCACCCCAGAACCTGCAGGTGCCTGGGTCCTAGTCCTGTTCTGCTCCCTTGGCCCTAATTGGGGCAGCTGGGTCCTTTGCTGGGCACTGAGTAGCTCCTGGGAGGCCTCGAAGGTCACCTTGGTCCTGCTTGGGTACATTTAGCATTTGCTCAGCCCCTCCTGGAGCTGCCCTGGCCTCGGGGCCTTCCATCGGTGTCCTGGAGTCCTCTGTGGGGAGCACTGCTGCTGGTCCTGTCCACCTACGAGCTGTCCAGGTAGGGCAGAGAAGATGGGACCCTGGGGATGCAGGGCCCAGCTGCCCCTCAGTCTGGCTCCCATGCCCCAGGCAGTGCTTCAGCTCCCAGCCCTGGCCCCAGCATGAGCCTGGGACTTGGTGAGTGCTCAGTACTAAATACCTGCTGGGACCATCCAGAGCCCCGCAAGGCCAGCAGAGCAGGCACTGTCCCCTTGAACAGATGAGTTCGCGGTCCTGCCACAAGCAGCCCATGGGCAGATGCAGGGAGGCACCCAGGCTCCTGCCTGGGGGCAGCAGGGTGGAACCAGGGAGGAACCAGGCTGAGCACCACAATTGTGGGGGTCAGGCCAGCACAGGCACCTGGCCCCAGGGCACCCACACCTGTGTGCCTGTGCCCGTTTCCCCAGGGGTGGCCCCCAAGGGCCAGGATGGCAGGCCACTGAGTCCTAGCCTGGAGCCTGGCCTTCCACGCCCTGCCACCCTCCCTACCTCACCTCTGCCTGCCCTGCCCTGTCCCCCTGGCCTGCTGAAGCTGAGCCGGCTCTGGGCCTGCTGCAGAGGAGCCTGCCCAGGGCCTGGGCTCACAGCTGGCCCTTCTCAGGGCCTCCTGTCCCCGTTGCCTGGCAAGCACCCGGCATGGAGGGGCAGGGGTGCAGCCATGTGCAGCAGCGCCCCTCTGGACCCCCAGTCACTAGTGTGGGTGCCTATCCAGGGCCCACCTGAGGCCGGGCTTGTCCATTTGGCCACATCTTGATGCTGGTGATAGCCAGAGAGGTGATCCCAGGAAAGCAGGAGGATGCAAGGATAGGGCCAGCTCCCTTCCCACCCTCAAGGTGGCTGTGATCATGACCTCTGCATCCATCTGGGGCCCCGAGGGGGAGAAGTGGCCTCCCCTTGTGAGTCCAGGAATGGCAGAGTGAGGGGCGATATCCTGAGTGCCCACTGTGGGCTGGGCGCTTCCCTCACACACAGCCACTTTGGCCTTTGAGATGGTCTTGCCATCCTCCTGCCTCAGCCTCCCAAGCAGCCAGGCCTCTGGTGACAGTGCTTCACTGGCTCATGTTCTCCAGCACTCCAGGTGGAGGGGTGGGCACTGTACATTTCATTGTCCTTGATAACTGCAGAAACTGAGGTCAGAGAGGTGAAGCAACTTGCCCAAGGTCACGCAGCCAGGCTCAGCAAGGCTGGATCCCAGGTTAGCCTGGAACCCAAACCCCAAGCCCTGAGCCCTAGCCCCTCTCCTCTGCTCAGAGCCCAGCTGACCTCCCCTCCCCTGGCTGCTCAGCCACCTCTCCTCAGGGCTCCATGCAGAGCCCCTTCTCCCCGCCAGTCACCACTCCCCCCAGCTTGCCTTTCCTCAAAGTTCTGCCTCCTGAACAAAACCCATGAAGTGCTCTCCTCTCCCCCGACAGGCCTGGCCCCCACCACTGCCTTGCACACAGGGTGGCTGCACCAGCTGAGGAAGAGAGACACGGGCTGGCACTCTGTCAAGGAATGATTGAAATCTGAAATCATTAGGGACCTCCAGACATGCAGACGGGTGGCTGGAGGTTGGGTGGGCAGGACGGCTGGGGAGGCTGCGCCACTGCCAGGCTCCCTCCCAGGGTCAGTCTCCAGATGTCCTCTCCTCCTTTACCTGACACCTTCCTGGCTCTGCAGTGTCTGTGGGGGAATCCTGCTGAGGCTTTGATGTCGGAAGTGGGGTTCGCAGCTGCCCCTGGAAGCAGGGCTGTTGGGGTGCTGGGTGTCCTTGGGGCCCTCAGCCTGGCTCAAGTCCTCTGGGGGTGCCTGGCCAAGGCCTTGAGCTCAGGCCCGGTGCGGGGGGCATGCAGGTGACTCACCCAGGGCCACCCCTTGGGTCATGGAGCTGGCAGTCACCATGCGCCCTCTCGTCTTAATAGTGACGGCAGGTGGCCCTGTGTAGCATGGCGGATCCTGCATGTTGGCGCTGGCTGCCTCCTGGAGGAGAGGGCCTGGGCCCCGCGGCCTGGCTCACTGGTGGGGTGGCGTGTGGCCCAGCCACCGACAGCCCGCTTCTGCACCAGCTCTGTCTGCACTCCCTTGAGCCTTGCCACCCCACCAGGGGGGCACAGAGAGGTGGAGGCTGTTCCCTGAGGCCACACAGCTGGTCCATGAGCTTGGTGTGGGGGTGTGTGGAGGGTCTTGCAGGAAGGAGACCCCTCAGCTGCTCGTGGGTGCTGGCCCTAGACTGGTGGCACTGTGTCTCCTCTACTGCGGGCCTCCCTCTGACCCCGCAGCCATGCCCCCATGCCACTGCCCAGTGTCGGGAGCATAGCAGGGGACTGAATGGGCAGATGAGGTGGACAGATGACGAAGTTCAAGAGTGGAACAGGCCAGCTGAGTGCTGTGGGGGAGGGACAGGAAGAGACCAGAAGTGGGGGACATAGGGAGAAGTGGACTTTAAGTAGGGAGGTCAGGGGAGCCTCACCACCATGGCCCCTGGGTGGCTCCCCAGATGGAGGGACAGCCAGGCAGGGCCTGAGTGGAGTGGCAGGTGGCCCAGGAGCTGAGGCAGTGTTGACAGGGTGACAGGACTGCTCCAGGCCCTGGTGTCCAACCAGCAGATTCGACTTCCTAGGGGAGGTGGCACCCACAGAGGTTTGGAGAAGGGAGTGGAGGCCAGAGTCCTTGGCATCTGGACAAGGCCTGCAGGGAAAGGGAGCAGTGCTCAGGTCTGACCTGTTGGGAAGCTCCAGCCAGTGGCCCAAAAGGAGGATGGTCCCCTGCCATCCTGAAAGAGAATAAAAAGTCCTGTGGAGCTAAAGGCAGTGACTGCAGCCACTCCTGGGAACCTGGGCCAGGCCTGGTCCAGGAGGACAGTCCGGACCTGTGGCCACAGGCATGGGCAGCAGGCCCCCAGCCTGGTGGCTGGCCTTCTGTTTACTCGTGCCTATTACCTGCCCATGAATTCAATTTCCAGAGGCCATTGTGCACCTCGCAAGCTGGCGATCACCAGGGGCTCTGGGAGAGCCACCAGCCCCATGCCCCAGCCCTTCGCTCCTGCCCTGTGGGCAGCTCAGCTGCGCCCTTGAACTGGGGGCCCACCTGCTCATCCCCCAGGGGTGTCAGGAGCCCCACTGCGTGCCAGGCCATGTGCTGAGGCTGGGGTCACAGAGCTGCAGGGGACAAAGGTGTCACATGGTACTGGGTGGTGGTGCTGGGCCGGGAGCCAGTGGGGGGTGGGGTGGGCAGGAGCTGGACCAGGCCTCCAGGTGGCCCCCTCCACAGCCTGGACCAGCTCAGGCTGTGCCCCGGGCACCTGCAGTCTCTTCTTAGGTGACAGGTGCCTGGGGCACGTGTCCAGGGGGCTCCCAGGAGGGTGGGTTCCCAGAGAGAAAGTGATGGGGCTCAATCAGATCAATGCTGTGTCCATCAGTTGGGGGCAGTGAGTGGGGATGCAGCTCAGGCAGGTCCCCCTTGACCCAGCGCTGTGCTGCCACCCTGGGTGCCTCAGCACCTGGAAGGCTGGAGAGGAGGAGGAGCAGGAATCGAGTGAGGCTCTTGAGACCTGCTCTGTGCAAATGAAGTCTTAAATTGAGTGGACTGTCCACCAGTGAGTGGTTGGCCTAGCAGAAGGACTGACAGAGAGGCAGCCCAGCGCTCAGCCTCGCTGCCCTGTCTCCTGAACCCCTGCTCCCGCCACTGCAGGCAATAACGTGGGCTTCAGCGTGGCCTGAGGTCAAATCCACGCTGCTCCCTTCTGGCCGACCTCAGACCCTGCCACCTGGCCCACCCTCACCTGCACAGGCAGTGACAGCTGCTGTGGGTGGAGAGGAGTCAGGCTGTGGTGCCAGGAGGGACGTGTGGGGGCCCAGCCGCCTGCCTCCATCCCTCCTGCCCTCTTCCCTCTCTCCTCACAGAGAACTCCTCTGCGCTCCTCAGAGCCCACCCCAGATATCCCCTCCCGCCAGCCACTCCCCATCGCCCCTCCACGCCTCCCTGGGGCCCTGCACTGAGCTGTGACTGGGTGCCCACCACTCACTGCGCCACGGGAGTCTGTCCTCCACTCCCAGGAATGGGTTCTGCTTGTCTGGGTTCTGCTTGCTGGTTCTGTTCTGGCTGGCTGCAGCGGGGAGGAGGAGGCTCACCCAGGGCCTCCTCTGCAGGGACGAAGGGGAGGAGATGTGGAGGCAGGAGGGGCTCTGGGTGGTTCCCTGCCCTCATGCCGCCCTCTCCTCTGCCCTGCTCTCCTTCCCTCTCCCATCCCCGGATGTCTTCATCCTCCCGTCCTGCCTCCCGGTTCTCTGTTCCTCCCTGTGCCCTCCCCTCATCCTCTCCCCTCTCCTCACCCTCATTGTCCTCCTCTCTCGCCCTCTGGGCTCCAGAGCCCCCGAAGAAGAAGCAGTCTGCAGTGTTGGATGGGATCCTGGAGCAGCTGGAGGACAGTGACCATGACAGCGAGGAGCAGACCCTTCAGCTGTGAGCTGGCACCAGAGGCACATGGCTGGGGCCCTGGCTGGGGTGGGGCCACCACAGGTCCAGGGTGGAGGGGACAGAGCCCTCTGGCCATCTGCCCCCAGTTGACCCAACCGGCTGCTCCACCCCACTAGCCTGAGGCCACCCAGGGGCCCATCTGCTGAGAGGGGGGTCAGGGTTTCAGGGTGCAGAGGCTGGGGGACTTGCCTGGGGGTTACAGTCGCCTGAAGTCTGGACCCTGACCCTGCCCAGAGCAGGCAGTGCTGGACGAGGCCCATGCTCAGGAGTCAGGCTGTCCAGGCAGGACCCTGCCCACCAGCTCAGGCTGGGAGGTCCCTGCCCAGGTCCCTGGCCTCCCTGAGGTCGCATCACCTCACTGCCTGGCACCTGTGGAAGCCCATGAAAGGGACAGCCATGTGCCAAGCAGGTAGGAGCCTCTGCCCTTGCCTCCCCCAGGGCTGCTGTGTGAGGATCCCACCTGCATCTGTCCAGGGGACTCTGTCCACCTGTCCTCATCACATGGACCAGGAACCCGGGTCTCCTCCAGGGACACCTCAGAGCAACTACTGAAGGATCAGGCCCCAAGCCGAGATGTCAACAGTGCCAGCCATGCTCTGCTCACAAGCTGGGGACCTGTGGAAACACCATGGACCTCGCTCCTGGCCAGCAGCCTAAGGGCCACCCCCCAGCGGGGCCACGCCCTCACCAGCAGCGATCAAGACGCCGCAGAGCCGAGAAGTCAGGCCTCGGCCTCATCTGAGCCCCGGCAGCTGTCCTGGCCCCTTGACTGCAGTCCTGGGTGCACCAAGCCATGGTTGTCCTTCCATCAGTGGGTGCTGACCTTGCTGACTTGGTCAGTGGGCCGGGGAGTAAACCTCAGGACACTTGCGTGCTGTCTGCTTCCTAACTGGACTGTAGGGGGAGCCTGGGGGGTTGGGCAGTAATACCATTGTGGAGGGTGAGGCCAGACAACTCCAGGCCCCTGTCCCGGGTCACAGCCTGAGGGCCGCGCAGGACACATGCCAGGCCTGTCTGACCTGAGACCAGGAGCAGCAGAAAGGAGGGCCTGCTCCAAAACTGGCCAGGGTGTCCCTTCCTCAGCCTGACCTGATCTTGCCATGGGGCATGCTGCACAGCAGGGGCAGACCTGTGAACAAACAGGAGGTCACTTCTCCACAGAGGCTTCAGGGTGCCCGGCACCCAGCCGTTAAGCCACCCCCAGGTAGGCCCCATTCCTGCAGGCAGCCCCGTGACCTGGCTGGATCCGTGAACTGGATCCAGCTGGTCCAGCTTAGACCATTTGGGGGCTTCCCCTGCTCACTGAAAGTCAGGTCCCCTCCCCAGTGCGATGCCCGCCCCACCTGGCCTCAGCCCCTCTGTCCCTTCCCAGGGCCTGTGCACGGTGCCCACCCCCATCTTTCCTGTTTCCCCGAGACTTGGCCTGAATGGCACTCCACTGATGAGCACCTCTCCTGGTCTCAGCACCCGTCCCCTGTCCCCATGCTTGGTTCCAGGAGTCACAGCACTTAGTGCAGGGGACAGCTGGAGTTGGAACAAGGGTATCCGTGACCCTGGGGCCTTGCATTTGGAAACAAGTCTTTAAGAAGTTAGGGGCCATGAGGACCATTGTGATTTTTATGATCGTGCTGTGGTCATCCTGGAATGAAGTCACGTGGAGCTAGGTGACAAGGGAAGCCAGGCTGGGTGTCTGCCTGCCCAGAAGAGGCTTCATCATTCCTCCTGTGGGGCCACGGCTGGAGCTCTGCTCCGTCCAGCAGGTGCCGTGAGTGGGGAGACTTGGCCACCTGGCAGGAGGTGGTCAGCCCTGGAGCACGGCCTGGGGACTTTGGGAGGGGCTCTGGTCCAGTTTGAGTGACAGTGGCAGCTGAGCAAGGCTGGGGCTGGACCTCCCGTGAGGCCTGCACCTCCTGACCCCGTAGTGACTCCTGCAGGGCAGGAGAGAGAGGATCAAGTGTCCTTGGGGGCCTGTGACTTCCAGAGGGTCAGGAGGGAGCCAGGAAGAGAACTTGACTGGCTGGACCAGAGAGTGTGCCTAGGAGAGAGAGGCAGGCCCAGGCCAGAGGGATGCAGAACACAGGGACCTGGGGCTTGGAGAGCTGGAGCGGCACTTGGGGGATGGAATTGGCTATATTCAGAGGCAGGGACCCCACCTGCTGACCCTCACACCCAACCCCCATGTGGACCTCAGGCCTACCTCCTGACTGCGTATCCCAGGTCCCTGCCATCCAGTGTAGCCAGTGGCAGGCACCAGCAGGTGTGGGGGACCGGAAGAGGAGCAAAGCTACCCTGTCCTGCGTGGCATCCTGCTGAGGTCCAGTCCTGCCTCTGGTGCCACCACCCTGCCCAACTCCCTCCTGTTGTCACCCAGGGCCTCTGGCTCTCAGGTCTCCTTTGTTGCAGTTCCCCTGCTGTGACAGGGCCAGCCTGCTGGCCAGGCATGGAGGGAGAAGCCTGGTGGAACCTCAGGGGATGGGAGAGTAGCTGGGAAGGGCAGCTGCATGGGAGGCCTGGGGTAGCCTGACAGGAAGGGGATGCACAGTGGACAGGGCCCTGGCTTCTCCACACAAGAGGGAGACAGTTGGACGGGGCCTGAGGGAAGGGAGGGTTGAGGTGGTGGCAGCCCTGCTTCAGAAGACCCCCATCCCAGTGTCCAGGTCGCTGCCTCTGCACCAGTTCTCCACGTTTTTAGATAGGCATAAGAATCCCAGGCTGGCCACGTCAGTTAAAGAACAAGGAGGTCATGGGTGGACAGCAGGGTCTCACTCCTCCTGAATGAGAAGTGGGGGTCATTATTATTATTATTATTAAATTATAATTCAATGAGGAGCAGATGCCCAGGATGTCAGATCTGGGCTGAGCCAGGCTGCGCCTGCGTGCTGAGCACAGGGCAGGGCCGAGAGGCCCCAGGCAGAGCCTACGTCTGCAGGAAGGGCAGGCAGGCCAGGCTCTCCTTACCCACGTGCCCAGCCCCAGGTGGGCTCACGTTTGGCTGGAAGCAGGCGAGTCTGCCCCCAGGAGCAGGTGCACTCCTGTTGCTACACATCCCAGCCCTTAGGACTGAGTGTCACTGGGTGGCAGGGGACTGGGCAGAATCATATTTTCTGTCTAACTCGGGGACACTGGGTCAGCACTGGGGCCAGTCTGCAGATGCACGTGTGGAAGAGGGGTGGGTAGAAGGCAGAGTTCCAGCAGCCTGGAGTCTTCTGCCTTCTTCCCAGGGACACAGGGACATGTGGGCTGTGTGGAGCCCCAGGCAGAAGCTGGAGGGTTCTCTGCCAGCATCTCATCACTTCTCAGGAGTGGGGCAGGTGGAGAGCAGCCCGCCACCCTGCAGGCGGGAGGCAGGGATCCACAGGCTGACCCTACTCATCCTGCTCATCCTGCTGTCCATCATAGCCCCAGGCCAGGGGACCTCTCTGCTGTGCGGGGACCTGAGGTCGCTCCACCCACCTCATGTGGCTTCCCTTGCTGGGTGGACACGGCTGCCTCCTGGCCCTGGGTCCCCCATGGGTCAGGCAGGAGGGTCTCTCGCTCCATGGGCTCCATAGGCAGGGGCCACTGCTGGGCTCCGCAGTGAGGAGGACAGGAGGGATTACCCGGGGCCTGGCCTGCAGGCTTTGGTGAACAGCGCTGAGCTTTGGTCTGCACACCTGATTCGATTTGTTCTACTGAGATTGAAATAGGAAATGGTTGCCAGCCAGACATTCAAAGGACGGGAGGGAGGGGTGCCCGCTGAAATTTAAATTTTAGTGGAAACACTTTAACCCTTCGGTGCGCCTTGCAGGAAAGGAGCACATCCTGTCCCGTGGGCGCGGGCTTCCAACCCCCTTGCTGGGGTCCGCCAAGAGCCTGTCCTCGTTTCCAGCAGCATTCAGAATGAAAGCCCAGGGCAGCCCTTGCTTCCCGTGGACAGGGTCCCCGGTCCCTGTGCTACCTCAGCTGTGCCCAGGCGCCTCACAGCCGGCGATTCTCCCAAGCTCTGTAAGGGCAGGCCTGGCCCATAGATGCTCTGCTGACACCCAGCACCCTTGCTGCCTCCCAGCTCTGTGATGTAACCCGTTCTGTCCTCCAATTACAGGACAGTGCCCATGTCCACGCAGGTCACATCTCCCTTCCTGGCAGGCGCATAGCCAGCACTTCCTCCTCCCAGCAGACACAGTAGTGAGGCCAGGGGGTGGGATATATGGACACGGGTGGGTGACCTGCCCACCAGAACACTGTGCAGAGGGAAGCGACTGGGACCAGGGCCCATGGGGGAGCAGACAGGCTCCACCTGCAGGATCCCAAGAGACACAGTGCCTGTCAGGGAGGTGGCAGTGGACAAGGACCACTGGACAGAAGGCCAGACCTGGACAGAGGAAGAGGAGCAAGGGCACTGGCTGAAGGCTCAGCTGGGAGAACCCAGCCGTGGCCAGCACCCCATCACCCCGATCCAGAGATGCACTGGAGGAAGCAGCAGGCAGCACCTGAGGCTGGCTCATGGGAACCAGAGGTCAGGTTTCAAATCCTTTGGGCTGGAGGTGACCAGGGCCCATCAGGTAGAGAGCCCTGGGCAGGGGTGAGTCTCCAAGCAGGAGCCTGGACTGAGGGCATGATGGGAGCTGCCCCTTTGCTTTAAGAGCTAAGAGGTGGAGGGGCGTCTCACCTGCGTAGGCAGAGCCGGCACACAGCTCAGGAGTTTCTAGGTCGTAATTCAGTTGGGTTTGGGCTTTGACTTGGTTTGGCCTTGTCTTGTGTTTTTGCAGAGCATGGGGTGGAGTCGGGCCTTGTGTGTGCCAGAAAAGCAGTCTGCCTCTGAGCTGCGCCCCAGGCCTGCCAGCCCTCGAAGTGACCGTAAACCATTTCAAAACAAAAATAATTTAGCTCATTTTCACGTTTCCCGCAAGTAGAGATCCATAACTAGCTCACCCAGTTTATGGTTCTCCCAAATTCCAAGGAATGCCCGTGTATTGATATGAGGAAAAATATTAAGAATATAAATATAATGAAGCACAAGGAACAAAGGAACATGACTGAAATCACAGGGCAGCAGACCATGGGTCAGATGAACTTCTGTTTTTATAAATAAAGTTTATTGGCACACAACCATGTCATTTGGTTACTCATTGTCTAAGGGAGGTCACTGCATGTGGCAGAATTGAGGGGTCCCTCAGACCAGCCTGGCCCTTTGCATCCAGCACTGTCCCTGGTCCCAAGGCCCGCCTGTCTCACAGATTGGAAAACCAGTCCCAGCGAGGTCAAGTGGCTTCCCTGAGGTCACCGTGGCAGAACTCCCCTGCCCGCCCTTGTGCCTCCTTGCTGCCTGGCTTGTCCTGAGCCCTTTCTCCTGTTTACCAGCACCACCTGGGTCACATCCCACTTTCCGCAGCACAACCTTGATGTGCTTCACGACCTCTCTGTGCCTCAGTGTCTTCCCTCTGATGCACTGGGGAGGTGCATGCCATGCGTGAGCTCTACACAGCCTTGGCTGCTGTCACCCACGTCCCTGGCGCAAAGGTTGTGCCCCCCGGCCTGACAGGCTCTTCTCATCCCCGACCACTGGGAGGCTGGAGCAGTCCAGCATGAGTGCCAGGCCAAGGTCTTCTAGATCAGCTGCAGGACAGAAGAGATGCAGCCTTGTTACACCACCGCCAGAAGCCAGGCCTCGTCCCTCCAGTCCCTTAATGAGCCACACATCCCCTAATTGTAGCTCTCATAAAAATGATTGGCTGGGGCTGCAGCGCCCTGTCCCTGGGCTTGAGCCAACAGCAGACATCTTCCTATGCAGATTTCCGGGCAGCAGCTGCTCCTACCTTCCCGGGGGACTGTTGGAAACCCTCCATTCTCCTGGCCTTGGGATTCCAGGTGACGCCGGCACCTGGCACTCAAAGCACCCTCAGGCTCAGTCCCTCAGCTAAGTCTTGGCAGGGTCACAGGGCAGGGTGGACACTCCCCTACAGGTGAAGAAACAGGCTCCAGGAAATGAGCCAGCCACCATGGCCAAGTTCCCAGGAAAGAGCAGGCAGGAAGTGGATCTTCAAAGAACAGTAGCTTGCTCTAAGCTGGGGAGACAACTGAGTGGTGGACTTCAGGCAGACAGTGGTAGGTTAGGCTGCAGTGCCAGACACAAACATCAGCAGGTGCGTGTAAGGCAGAGGGAGTTCTCCCCCAGGGGACTGTCAGGAGGTGAGTGTCTTGGTCTGACAGGGACTGTCATGGGACACCAAAGTTAATCCCCTTACACAACCCAGAGGACTGCCCAGGGATGCCCCCCAGCCAGCATGAGCGGAAAGGACATGAACTCATGCCCTTCAGGGACAAAGCATGGACACCCTCCTGTGGCTCCACCCACAGCCCTTTGGCCAGGACATGGACACATGGCTGAACCTAGCTGCAAGGGATGCTGGGAAATGGAGTCATCACCCTGGAGGCGGTAGGTCTTGCCGTCAGAGCTCCTGACACTGCAAGGTTAGGACAGCTCTGGCTGCCGCCTGGGGCAATTTCAAGGTGAACCTGACCTTGATTTCCACCTCATGAGCTGGCTTTAGAATTCAGCCACGTAAGCATGTTGGGTCCAAAGGTCAAACACAGTCAGCCATTCTTAACCCTTTGAGCCCCTGAGCAGGAATGTCCATGAGAAACCCCAAGGAGTGCGTGGAGCAAACACAGAAATGCTTCTCTCACAGTTGAGAGGCCAGAGGTCTGAAGTTGGGGCGTCAGCCAGCCAAGGGACGCTCCCTGCCTCTTCAGCTCATGGTGGTTCCAGGTGTCCCTCCGCCTGTGCCCGCACCCACCAGCCTCTGTCTCCACCTTCTGTGACCCTCCAATCTCCCTCTGCCTTTCTCTTAGGAGGGTCTGCCATTGGCTTTGGGCTTTCCCCAGATGATGAACAATGATCCCTAGAGCCTTGACTTAAGGCTCATCCACAGAGATCCTTTTATTCTCCCAAATAAGATTTTGTGGGTTCTGTCAAGGAGGGGTCACCTTGGAGCTGCCAGAGTCTGCAGGAGCCCCTTTCCCTCGCTGAGCATCCTGTAGCGACCTCCTACTTAACCAGGCCTGAGCTGGTGGCTGGAGGCCCAGTGATCGGCACAGCTGGGAGGCCCTGCCCTCACAGAGAGCGGTCTGGCTGGGGAGATGGTCAAGGGGCGGGTAATTGGGTCCCAAGAAGGGATGCACCAGTGGCTGTAGATCCCAGAGGAAGGCCAGGGAAGGCTTCCCAGGCAACTTCTAAACCAAGTCCCAATAGGTCAGTAGTCAAACTGAGCAACGTTTTGCCCAGGGGCAGCAGGAGCCCCCTGAGGTCCAGAGGCAAGAGAGCAGCAATGTCCTGCTGCCGGGGTCGCTGCCTCCTGCCCCACACACTGCCGTGCAGGGACACACCTCCCCACACTGGACAGTCCCAGGAGGGAGTCCCTGTGACACATCCTGGTTCTCTGCACCTCCCCATCTGGTGCTCCGTCACCTCAACAGATAATGTCACCCACCATCTGCCCAGAAAGGCACCTCTTGCTGTCCCTGGCAGGCTGGAGAACCCATGTTTGCAGTATCTGTCCTGCCTTCCCGAGAGGGGCCGCTTCCTACCCAACGTGGCGTCATTGGCTGAGGGCAAGGTGGCCTTCAGCCAGGACCACGAGAGCCCAGCACTGGGTGGAGTCTGAGCTGCAGGACTGTAGTTTAACGTTTGAGCTTAAATGATCAGTGTGTCAACTCTAGAAAAGTCTTGAACTTGCTGAGCACTCAGTGGGCATGGGGCCTCCTTTCAGCTATCACTTCTAGTTAGGCAGCAAGAGATGGAAAGTTATTTATTTGTCCCTCGAGCAGGGACTGAGGTCTGGTTCCTGCACCTGAACCAGAGAAAACAGAGGAACCCCTCACGGCAGTGGTCGTCCCTGTTACCGAGACTTGTTTTGGGTCCTAGAAACCAGGTGGCCCTCACAACAGCTGGAAAGCCTTGCATGGATGTCCCCTTGTGACAGATAAGGAAGCTGGCTCAGAGAGGTAATGACCTTGCCCAAGGTCAGAGAGCTATCAGTGGAAGGGGACAAGGGACTTCAATGTCCCACAATAGAGCAACAGTCAAAGGTAAAGGACAATGTTACTCCAACAGCCATCAGTGACTACCCTCATGGGAATTTGGAGGTGGGGAGTGTGTTGTTAAATTTGGATACCAGGCCTGGTGCACGCCTGTGATCCTGCTGCTTGGGAGGCTGAGGCAGAAGATCATGTGTTCAAAGCCAACCTCAGCAACTTAGCAAGGTCCTAAGCAACTCAGCAAGACCCTGTCTCTAAATAAAATATAAAAAAGGGCTGGGGATGTGACTCAGTGGTTAAGTACCCCTGGGTTCAATACCCAATACCAAAAAAAAAAAAAAAAAATATATATATATATATATATATATATGTTTGATACCAGTCCACATGTACCAACTGGATTACTTTTGATGGAGTTGAGACATAAAATTCTGCATGGAACCAAGCATCCTATCCCCAGTCCCAAGCCCTGCTATGTGTCTGTATCTGATTTTGGATCCATTTTTATGAAGCAGATATGTGTACGTTCTGCCTTAGGTTATCAAATTCTTATCAAATTCTTTGCTGTAAACCTTGAATATACTTACTTTGAAATAGTCATTATAGACACATTTCTAGAAGCATACCCTATATAAAACCACCAAAGAAAACCTCAATACATTACCGAAAGGGGAAATACAGATACCATTCCATGACCACAGGAATTAAAGTACAAATTTGTATCAAAACAGGATAAATAAAATCTCTAATACCTTTAAATTCTCTCCTCAAAATTTTGAGTCAAAAAGTAAAACCATAACAACACTTTTCCACTGATGTATAATTATAATCCATCAATTTAAAAATATGGGAAAATTAAAAATAGAAAAATGGTAACATGCAATAAGTAAACACTGAAGTCAGGTGCAGGGATGCACATCTGTAATCCCAGCTATCCAGAAGGCTGAGGCAGGCAGGTTATGAGTTCAAGGCCAGTTTGGGTGACATAAATGAGGCCCCATCTCAGAAAATAAATAAGCACTGTAATGGTCAAATATCTAAAAGGAAAATCAGAAACCACCCATGCTTCTGATAGTATCTATAGCTATGCCTAGATGAAAATTCATAGCCCCTTAAATATCTACTGCATAAACATTAAGACTTCCAGTTCCACCTTCTCTTCATTTTTTATTGCCAGAGTAATTTTGTTAAAAATCACGACTTGGTGGTTTAAGACAATGTGTATTTAGTCAGGACCGTGGAGGTGGGTGGAGGGTCTCAGCTTGGTCATTCATGCTTCTGCCTTCAGCTTCCGGCAGCTTTGCATGGCCCCTGGGTCCTTCCCATCTCAGGGCTGCCTCTGTGGGAGACCCGGCCTCTGTTAGGCTGACTGTCTTACCCAGCCCCCACCTGTCATCTGGAGGAGCGGCTCCCTCTCCCGTTCCCCTGACCCCTTCCCCCTATTTACTGCCTGTTGACCCTTCAGGTCTCAAGCCCACTCAGAACGGTCTCCACTGGACCCCCTGACCCAGTGCTCTCCCTCTGGACTCTGCTGGGTCTGGCACCACCAGGCTCCTCCTCGATGCACTGTGGCCTCTGTGGAAACTTACCCGCTGTCAGCTCTTGGAGGGCAGCGGCTGTGTCTTATCTTGGCTGGCCTCTGGGTAGCCCCTCCCCTGACCCCTTGAGATTGACATTCAGAGGCTCTTCATCACCAAAACCAGGGAGATTCTGGTTGAGAGTGAGCGAGGCCTCCCCCATGGCTTGGCCTCTGACTGGGAGCGTGTGCACTGGGAGGTGACCCAGGTGGCGCTTCTCAAGTGCCTGTGGTGTAAGTGGACTTTAGCGATAATTCCCTCTGGCAGAAGGCTGTCTGGTCCACTCTGCTTGTTTACTGCAGCCAGTGGCCCTGGAACTCCCTGCAGGATCCGAGTCCCTCTGGCAGGCAGGAAGCGCCCTGCCTATTTGAGAGGAAGGGGAGCCAGGTCAGTATGCCCAGGCCAGGCAGCAACTGCGGGCAGCCATGTGCTCCTGCCCACTCACCTCCCAGCCCCAAGCCTGCTCAGGTTGACTGTGGGCTAGACATGGTGCCCACCCCAGCTTGAGGGGTGCCCCCGGGATCTGTGATGCTTGGATCTGGTTCATTCCAATCCCCTGGCCTCCATCATTCCAAACCCTGGTCCATCCTCTGCAGCACTCCATGGGTAAGTCCAGAAGTCGCCATGGCCATTTCTACTGTGCATGTGAAGCACGTGCAAACAGTGATGCCGATGAGGGGACCCTCGTCTGACTCTGCCATTGTCCTTACTGGCTTTGGGACACACTCTTTCTTCCTCTCCAAACTGCTGCGTCTGTCCATCTCTGATTGATCCCTGGATCCCACCTTCAGCAGAGTGCCGGGGAGCTATAGGTGCGCCTGTCCCTGAGCTGACCTGCACACCCTCCAGCGCGTGGCATGGCCCAGTGACCAGGGGAGGACCTGGGAGACACCTCCCTCCCATGACTGCTGCAGCTGACCTGAAGTCTCAGGACCTGGGTGCTGCAGGGCAGAGCCTAGGAATGCTGTTTGGCTGGAATGACACACTCCCTCCTGCCAGAGGGGCCAGGGTGATGAGCAGGAGGTGGTCCACTCCAGTGGCACCTTGATGGACCTATATATCACCTGGCATGGATGGATCCACTCCGAGGAGTATCGAGCAGGGCACAAGCAGACAGCATGGTGCAGATGGCCCGCTGGTGCGTCCCCCTCCACCAGGCCCGGGAATGGCGCCCCAGGGATGCTGCAGCAGAGCCTGACTGGGCTCTTCCCTGGCAGGGCCTGGCTCCTGCTTAGGGATCGGGTCTCCTTTTGCCGTCCCTGCTGCCCTGGACCCAGGCAGGAGGGGCGGTGGACAGATAGCAGGTGACAGCAGGACATGTATAGTTCTGATGAGCCAATAGTGGACCCGGTGGAGGCTGGTGGGGCCAGCAGACGGGTCAGCATGGTTGACGGTACTTGGAGTGGATAGGATCTAGATAGCTTAGAGACAGATGGCTGTAGAGGCAGTGGCCACCCTGTGGAGGGCCCAGGTGGCAGGTAGGGGAAGCGCTGGGCAGCATGGACACCTGGTGTCATGGCAGAGGGCAGGGGCTTTATGGTGGAGGTGCATTAAAGGTGCAGTGGGAACAGAAGGGTCAGAGGTGATGGGGGAGGAGGGAGAGCCAGCGTCACTCTCACCCTCTGTCCTGGCCTCTGTTTCCGCCTCCCTGGCAACCTGCCCCCTTTTCTTGCTCCTGCCCTGCCTCTGCAAGACCCTCCCATCCCTGCCCTTCCTTCTTCCTTTCTTTCCCTCCTTCCCATCCCTCCCTCCTGCTGTCACTCAGGAGGGTCTTTCTGTCCTGTTTCTCCTCCCCCGCCCCTCCCCCTTCTCTGACATACAGGACAGCTGTCAGGACACATCCTAGGAGCTTTACATCTGTCTGCATCCATTCAGTCCTCACACGTCCCTGGGGGGCAGCCATCACCTCCGAGCCTGGTCACTCTCCAGGAGCCTTATTTGTACTGAGGCTCCGGATGCCCACTCTCTGTTTTCTAGACTCTGAGTATGTCATGGTTGTTAATGGCAACAATGGAGGCAGCAACAGTGACCTGTGGGGTATTTCCTCTTTCCTAAGTGCTTTATATCATTGCCAGTGTCCTCCAAGGACCCCCTGGGAAGCAAGCACTGTTGCCCCCACTTTGAAGCTGAGGCCCAGAGGCTAAATGACTTGGTCCAGGTCACCCACTGGTAAGAGAGCGGGACTGGACATTGTCCCTCTGAGCCTCTGCAGGAGGGAGGCTGGTGCCCAGTGAGGGCCAGGATGTGGGTCCTGGAAGCATCTCTCTGGGGACTTTCTCAGAGTTCGGCCTGGACAGCCCTCCCCTTCTCTCTGGCTCTAACCTCAGTTTCCCTCTTCCCTCTCAAGAGCTCCCATCTTTCTTCTCTCTCTTCTTGTCTTCCACCCCTTTCCCACCTCTGGTTCAGCTGCACCCTTCATGGGTACCATCTTGGCCATGTCAGTGGCCCTCAAAGACCTCAAAGGCCTCAAAGACCTCAAAGGCCTCAAAGCAAGTTTCACTATGAAAGAATAAATTCTAACCAACAAACAAAACCAGCACATACCTGGCAACAGTGGCTTGTCTTGATAGAAAGCATGGTAGCCAGCCCCTCCTCTGGTGGTCTGCATTCCTCCCCTGGGGTGAGGTCGGGCTCCCCTGTGTTTCAGAAGGTTGACCCTGAGCCTCTCTTTGCGAACTCTGCTGGCTCCAGGGGAAGCCCTACCTGATGCTGGTCACCTGGCTCTCCTGGCCCTGAGCTGGGACCATCATCAGCTGACAGAATATCCTTGTGCAAATTACAAAGAAGCATCCTACTGCCCAGATGTGTGGCCTCTCAGCAGGCCCCTCCTCCCTGCGTCTCCTTCAGCTGGCACTTCTGCGCAGGTCTCAAGGCCCATCTGTACGTGGCAGTCTTGTATGACCCTCAGGACTGGCTTGTTGGAGTCACACAGGGGACCAGAGCCACAGGTGGCCTTGCTGCACTTGGGTCCCACCCGATCTCTAGGATTGTCCAGTCATCTCTTAAGTGTAGCCCAGCAGGTTGGAGGAAGGCCGTTCTCGTCTCCCACACTGCCAATACAGGAGCCTTGCAAAGGGCTCTTGGGCCAGCCACTTCTCCCTCGGTCCTGTCTCTTTCCACCTCCTTCCTTCCCTCTCCCATTTTCCTGTGCAGGTACTTGCCAGAACCTTCAGCAATGACAGGTCCCCAAACACCAGCAGGTGGGCTCTACCAGGTGGCAGTCTGAATAGTGAGATGCAGCACTTCCCTCTGCTCTGGGGACAGGTCTGCTCCATATCTCTGCTCACCTGAGGACTGTGGGCAGGCTCCAGGCTTCAAGGACAGTGCAGAGACCACAGCCCAGCCATGCAGAGCACGGGCGTAGGACTTAGGAAGATCTGGACCCAGGTCTGTCACATTGGCTTAGCAGATCTGAGCTCAGACAGGTGACTTGACCTCAGGGACCCTCTGGCTCTGTTTCTGTGACTCAGGAAAGGTGCTCAGGCTACAGGTTGTCTGGGGGAGGTCAGGGCTGGCTGGAGTCGCTCTTTGAAAAGTGGATGGGGGTTGGGGGGTGGATGTGCAGGCAGCTGGCCTCATCTAGTGACAAAGATATGTTGCTTCGAGTGCCAGGAGGCAGGGGAACTTGAGTGAGGGGAAGTCCCTTGGAAAGGGCACTGAGGCCCTGGGACTGGGACAGTCCCATGTGGGTGACAGGATTTGTCCTCTGGGATTAGATGCACCACTAGGCTAAGCCTTGTCCTCTGTGGTCTCCTGATGAGAAGACCTTGGGGTTCAGATGTGGGGGCATGGGCACTGGGTTCAGCTCGTGGGGGGGCCCTTGGCTGGGTGCCTGAGACCCAGCCCTCACAGGAGAAGGGCGAGAAGCCCCCTGTGAGGAGTGGCTATAGGGTGAGGAGCTCCGGAGAGTCCTTCACATGCTGCTTCAAACCGTGGCAAGCACTTTGTAAACTGTAGAGTGATGTCCATGGGAGAGGAAGCTAGACCATTAATTCTGGCCAGCCTGTCCCTGCCTGGTTCAGCTCCTGGGGAAAGGTGACTGCTGGGTGGGCTCTGGCCAGCAGCTGGGATGCCAGAGGCTTGTGCCTGGTGGAGGGTGGCCAGGAGCCCTGGAGGACAGGGCACTACTGCCCAGAAACCACCGGTCCTGCACATTCTCTGCCAGGCCCAAACCCAGCCTTCTGAGCTGGTGCTTCTCCAGGTGTTTCCAGGGAGCACCCCTTGACCCAGAACCACCTGCGGCTCTTTGGGGCTTGGTTTTGATACGCAGGCTTCTGGCCTCCTGAACCACACCTGCTGAATTCCCCTCTCTATGGGAGGAATCTGCACTTGAACAAGCTCCCAGAGCGGTGCCAATGCCCAGTGAGGTCCACCAAATGCTGGGGGAGCCATGGAGCCCCATACATGGCGCTGCCCAATGCAGTGCCTGGCCCCAGCCTCCAACATATGCTGGTTGAATGAACCCCTAAAGGAGCCGACCTGTTCCAGGCCTCAGTCTGTGCCTCTGTGGAATGGGAGGAGGACGGGCCCTTCTAAGCGTGAAGATAGGCAGCGTGGGAACATTCCATACAAAACAGCAATAGAAATGAGAGGTGCAGAGGGATGTGGAGGAGAGGGAGGGAGAGACAGAGAGAGAAAAGGAGAGAGAGGGAGAGGGAGAGGGAGGGGAGGGAGGGAGAGGGAGAGGGAGAGGGAGGAGGAGGGGGGGAGGGAGAGAGGAAGAGAGGCACACTGCATTAATCAGCACCAAGGACAGCAAGACATGGCCAGATTAGCTGATCAGGTGCTGCCAGAGCAGACCTGATGCAGGGTGCTGGGTGTAGGTGGTTTCCTCGGGAGGAAGGGGAAGGAGGAAAGGTGTTAAAGAGCAGTTACTGGCCTGGGAGGCCGGGGCTCCATCCCAGGGGACTCTGAAGACTCTCAGAGTTCCCCTCTGCAAGTCGCTGCAGTTGGGAAACCCCTCTCCACCTCCCATCCTTGGGTGGCCACCAAGGGCCCCTGGAGGTAGCCCACCGGTGGCATCCCTTGGAGAAAGTTCCTCAGGTGTAAACTGGGGCGTCAGGGATGCTGGACAGGGTGGCAGCTGACAGCAGAGGGTCGTCCAGGTCCCTGCCTGCTGCAGGTGAGTTCTGAGCTTGGTGGGGTGCAGCCTCTTCAGCCTCTTCCCTGTCTCCAATGATAACACCCTGAGCAGACCTGCCCTTCAGAAGCACCCCAAGTCTCCTCCGGCACCCCACTGTCATGGTCCCCTTAAAAAGTGACCAGATTCGAACCATTGTAATGGTGTTAAGTGACATGTGCTGAACAAAACTGTAGGGAGGGACAAATAGAAGCAAAAGAGAAGGGAAGGAAGGAGGGAGGGAGGGAGGGAGGGAAGATGGGAAAGAAGGAAGGAGAGAGTTGGAAGTACCTCCAGTTGTGCAGGAAGCTTTCACATCCATTATCTCATTAAAACCACCCCAAGGAATCATTGCAATAGGTAACATTATCCATGTTTTCCAAAGGCAGGGAAACTGAGGCTCAGAGACATGACACCACTTGCCTAAAGTCACACAGCAAAATATCAGGCCAAACCCCTGAACTCCAAAACTTGTGCTGTTTCCCACCTCTCTCCCGCTGCCCCTCATGACCCTTACTTATGTTGCAGATGAATGTTGTCAGTCCTCAACTAGATCCCGCCACTCAGGGCATCACTGCAGACCCACAACCTCAGCATCTGCCAGAGCTCGTCCAAAATGCGGCCTGCTCGGTGCGGTGGTGCACGCCTGTCATCCCAGCTACTTGGGAGACTGAGGCAGGAGGATGGCAAGTTCAAGACCAACCTTAGCTGTTTAGTGAGAAGCTGTCTCAAAATAAAACATATAAAGGGGCCGCGATGTAGCTCCATGGTAGAGAAACCCTGGGTGCAATCCCAGGACCAAGACAAAAATGGACATTAAAACAGTGCAGAGACTGGGCCCCAGCCCTACTTAACTGGAATCCACAGTTTAACAAGATGCAGGACTTGCATGCTCAGGGTTGAGAAGCACTGTCCCCAGTGACCCTGGGGCACAGAGACGACGTCTTCCTTTGATCTTGCTTACATTCCACAAGAGCGCTTTCTTGATCCGGGGCAAATGCTGAAAAAATGAAGCACGTGATAAGTTCCTCTGGGTCAGAGAGGGACGTTGTGCAACTGCCAGGTGACCATGTGTCAGGCACCGGCTGGACCAGTGTGTGCGTCTGGATGTGGCTGGCTGGGGCTGAGCCTGTGCACTTGGTCATGTGACTGGGTCTCTGTTGAGCACCAGCTGTGTGCAGTGCATTGCTGGGGACAGATTTGTGAATTTGCTGGTCAGTGACCCAAATTCAGGGCTGGGTGGACTGGGGAACACCCGGAGAGATCGATAAGCAATTACAACGATTGTTATCATTAATAATACATCTTGCTGGATGAAGCAGAGGCAAGGAAGCCAGGCCAGTTGAGGGGACCAGGCAGTGGCCAGCTGGCCCACATTGCCCACAGGTCCAGCCCTGTGCATTATGGGTCACCTCTCTGCCTTTGGTGCCTGTTGTTTAGCATGTGTGCTCAATCACCCACTATGAGCTGTGTGACCTCAGACAAGTCACTTAACCTCTCTGGGTCTCAATTCACTCATCTGCAAAATGATAAAAGTAGTGTACATCTCATGGGGATTTTGAGAGGACTGAATTTTGACCTTGCACATAGTGACACTCCTATGTCCACTGTCATATTTACCTGCCCCTGTTTTTCCCATCTCTGAAACCTGGAGGTTGGTTCACCAGAAGCTCGAGACCTGAAGGTTAAGCTCCGGACCCTCTGAATCACCACGGGGGCATCGCTGACGGCTCACTCTGTACCACACACGACTGGAAGCATCTCTGCCTCTCTGCACCAATCCTCGGCAGAACTCAGTGATTCCCATTTTACAGATGCAGAAAAAAGAGCAGAGGTGTTGACAAACCTATCCAAGGACACATGTTGGTTAGTAGAGGTTGAGGCTGGGATTTGAAGCCGACAGTCCCTGTCCCGAGCACGTGTCCCCAACCACCCTGGGGACTGCGGTTGAATGAATGACAGGGAGGAAGGGGTGGGAAGGGGAGGACGGCGGGGGAGCCTGGGAGGAAGAAGGGGCACAGCTGACCTTGGGCCTGTCAGGGGTGGAGGCGGGGAAGGCGCCCGGCCTGGCGCCCAGCAAGAGCTTGGCACAGATTTGCAGGCACAATGACGACCACGCAGGGAACTGGCCCAGCGGAGTGGGGAAACACAGGGTAGTGTTGGGTGGGACCTGTGCCCGTGGAGGGTGGGACCATCCTGATCTCATGAGAAGCCTGGAAGGGAGACCCTCCTGGGCTGGGTCCCTCCCACATTCCACAGGTGGAGCCCTGCTGGCACCGCGGTGGCAAGTTCACTGTCCATCCTGGGGAGGGTCAGGGTTCTTCAGGACCCCTTGGTGTGGCGGGTGATGAGACTTTCCAGCAGGGCCGAGGCAGAGGCGGGGTTCTCAGCTCCAGCCCCAGCATTAGTGCAGTGGCCCCCATGGGCCTGGCCTGGGTGTGGTTGGCTGGCACCCTCCCCCGGCTCTGGGTCCTGGACCCTCCTGATCATGCTCAGGAGTGTGCATAACCCAGCGTGGCTGCCTTCAAGGTGAGAAGGTTTCTGGATGTATCAGCCAGGCTGTGCGGCAGGAATAGCAGCCCCCAATCTCAGTGCCCGAGAAGTGGGCGAAGGCTCTCCGTCTGGCCAGGCTATGTGTCCTGTGTGGTTGCTCAGGGCTACTCTCCTGGCTCAGGGCATCAGGCGGATGGAGGCCCCACCCTAGGGAACATCCCTGGTTACTCTGGCAGGGGGCAGGGTGGAGAGACACACTGCAGGAAGGACTTCCACCTGGCATGCCCGGCTTCCCTGCCCACAGCTCACTGGCCACAGCAACAAGGCAGGAGGAGGGCAGTCCTACCCTGTGGCCACCACACAGACTCACAGGGCCAGAAGGGCTGCTGTGTGCACAGAGGAACTTAAGAGCTGGCAGGCCAAGCTGGGGGCAGGGGGCTGGGTCGGGGCTCAGTCCAGGGCTGGACCAGGGTCAAGGCTCAGTCTATAGCAGAGTTGGTTTTTAGTGTGGGATTAGGGTCTGGGATCAGTCTGTACCATGGTTAGGACTTGCTTGGCAACAATGGTCAGTCTTCAGTATGTGACTGGGGTCAGGACTCAATCTGGGACTATGGTGAAGGATCAGTCTGTAACTGGGATCAGGGCT
This sequence comes from Sciurus carolinensis, assembly GCF_902686445.1. Lineage (NCBI taxonomy): Eukaryota > Metazoa > Chordata > Mammalia > Rodentia > Sciuridae > Sciurus > Sciurus carolinensis. The sequence goes on from NW_025920117.1 coordinate 961,164, forward strand.
CAGGACATAATGGTTTAATCTATGACTACTGAGGGCTTAGGCTGTACTAAGTGTCAGTCTACAAAATATGACTGGGGCAGGACTCAATCTTTGTCTATAGTTGGGGCTTTGTCTGGGATTATGGTGAAGGATCAGTCTAACTGGGATGGGATCAGGGTTCAGGACATAATGGTTTAATCTATGACTACTGAGGGCTTAGACTGTATCAAGGGTCAGAGTGTCCAGCTGTGACTGGGATCTGGGCTCAGTCTATAACTGGGTCAGGGCTCAGGCTGTAACAGGGTCAGGTTCAATCTGGAGCAACAGTGAGGGCTGACATTAGAACCAGGATGAGGGTCCAGCCCTAGGCCAAGGTCAGAAGTCCACTGTGACCTCTCAGTACCCACTTCCCAGACTGCCCTGAGGCCCGAGCCTCACCCCCAGGACCACTGACCCAGAGCATGCACGTCAGCCCGACCCCCGGAGCCTGGCTCCCTCCCCACAGTTTCCCGGGTAATGTGTGGCACCAGACAGCCTCCCTCCCTCCCTGGACAGCAGTTCAGGGTCAGCCCAGGGTGACCTGGTGGTGGCCTAGGGCCCTGCTTTTCTCCGCCCACTCCTGCCTCTGCGCCTGCTGCTGTTCCATCTGTTCCATCTGCTCGCTGGCGCCCACTCTCTGCCTTGGAGACAGCTCTAAGTCTCCCGTGAAATACATACAGTGTAAATATACAAAGAGCTTGTGCCTGCCTGCTGCTTATGTATTCATGAAATAGTAAATAAATTTTATGGGATAATTTGAAGGCTGCCAGGGCACTGCGACATGAAAACCGGGGCCTAATGAGATGGAAGATCAGGGCGGCACATGCACAATCGATCCGCCGCCTGGGCCACAGGCAAGCACCCGGCCCGGTGGTGGGGGCCTGGCTGAGGAGACCCTTCCAGAAGCCCCCAGGGGTGGGGGCTGCAGTGGGGAGGCCCAGGCTCAAGAACCCGTGCTATGGGCTGACAGCCACGTCTGGGAGGCCTGCTAGGAGAGGCGGACATAACCTTTCCCCAACTCTGCTGGGAACTTGCCACATGACCTTGAACCAGTTGTGCACATAATTCTCCCATGGCTCTCACTCAAAGAAACAGCCAAAGCCCGTCCTGGCCCCTGACTCTTTCCCTCCTGCTCCACTCCTGCCTCCAGCTGCCTGGCTGCTCCTTGTCCTCACCCCAGGGCCCTTGCCCTGACTGCTTCCTTCCTTCCTCAGAGCCAACCGGCTGAAAACCTGCTGTCCCTCTGTGGTGGCACTGACCCTGTGTGCAGAGGCACAGCCAGCCCTCCGAGCATTCTAGGCCGGTCATCGTCCTGCAGATTCTCTGTCAAGAGTGTGGGTTGAATGACTGACTAGGGGACCTTCGGGGCTGACCTTGTTCTGGTTTTGAAAGTTTTTTATTGACACCTTCCCTGAGCCACGCCTGACCCTGGGCACCAGGAGTGTTCTGAGACCAGGTGGGATGGGTGGAGCCTGGGAAGTGGAGAGGGGACTGAGGAGGAGCGTGGCCTGCACTGGCATGAGGGACACGGAGAGAGGTGTGACCTGGGGAAAGGGCCAGGAGGCAAGGCCAGCCTGCAGACCCCACAGCAGGAGAAAACAAGACAGGACTCCAGCAGCACCAGAATGAGCAGCCTGATTCTTTATTCATGTATTTATATGCGGTGCTGAGAATCAAACCCAGTGCTTCACACATGCTAGGCAAGTGCTCTTCAACTGAGTCACAACACCAGCCCACAGCCTTTTTCTTCCAGGGGTACCTCTGAAACTCTCTTTAGGACTCACGAGAGTCTCAGGAAGTCCTTCTTGAAGCTAACCTGAATCCCACATGATGATCAGCCTGCTTCATATACATCTGGTCCAGATGGCACTTGGCATTTGGGATCTTACTTAGGATGCTGGAGTTAGACGGGTGCCCTGGTTCTACTACTCATTAGCCAAGTGGCCTTTGGCAAGTCAGCCAATGCCTGAGCCTCAGTTTTCTCATCTGCAAAGTGGAAATGGCAAGAACTCCCTGATACCTGGAGTGATCATTCTAAGGATTCAACAGTCAGTCCTGGGAAAGCATTTGTCACCAGAGACAGGCAGCGAGGACAGGAGGGCTGTCAGAGGTCACTGCCGCTATGGGATGTTGCCCGGGTAAGTGAGATGCCACAGGCCAGCACCAGGGGCTACTCTGTCAAACCACGTGTCCGCATGCGTTTCCCGAGCAGAAGAAGGGACAGGTGTGCTGCTCTCGGTCCAGAGCGATCAACTAGGCGGGTGCAGGACTGCAGCTGAGCGGAGCAGGCGTGGAGGTGCCACTTGCCAAGCCCACCTGGTCCGCTGGCATCCTGGAGCACGGGTGCCTCTCTGGTCCACCCTGGGCCTCTCCCCAGCAGCAGCAGGTGGCGGGTGCCCCCTGCACCTACCCGCACTGGGCCCGAGGCGGCCGTGGCTCCCAGGAAGCATGATGCTCGATGCTGATGAGATTTTCTCCATGCAAGCGCACCGAGAGCCTTTGGTTTCCACGTGTCTTCCTGGGCAGGAAGAAGGCCCTCTCTGGAAACCGTACACCACCTGCGCACCTGCCTCCTCCCCGCACTCTGCCTCCCCAGGCTCCCCCCAGAGTGTGCCGCCCCTGCTCTGTGCGCCGCAGCCCCTGGACAGGGAGGCAGTCACACTCTGCCACCTTTCAGTCCTAGAGGAACTTCTCCAAAAGTCCCCAGATCTGCTGCCTCACCAACCTGGAGAGGGCAGAGCCTGCATCCTGGGTCCACAGGGCCAGCGAGACAGAGCCTCCACTGGATCTCGACCTCCACCCTCCCCTGCCTAAGTGGGCGGGGACCTCCCCTGCCCTGGTTCTAAGCTCACACAGATAGAATGAACAAAGAAGAGAGAGAGAGAGAGTGTGTTCAAAGCAAAGGACTGGGAGTTGTGGGGATCCTGGGTCTGCCACCTGCTTGGTGTGTGACTTTAGGTAAATGACTGTACCTCTCTGAGCCTCAGTGTATAACCCAGCTTCTGGAATCACATAATGTCATTTCTACAATACCCCATTCATCATGGTAGTAGTTACCAGGGGCTGTCCAAGTTCAAGATGATGTGTCACAGAGCCTGCCACTCCACGGGAGAAGAGCCAACACAGCATTGGAAAGTGATGCTGGCTTTGAAAATAAGACTGCCATGCTCAGGCGAGTGGAGGGCCAAGTCTCACCTCCAGCATGTAACTGGCCCCCCTTCTCCTCTGTCTCTAAGGGGAAAAGAACAGCTGATAACAGTATTGACACATTGGACTCTCATGAAAGCAAAGTCCAGCCCCGGATCTGCTTCATAAGATACACTCAGGAGATTGCAGAGGTGCTGACGCCCCCACTCTGCTCCACTCCCTCCCAGAACCTGGGCCATGCACACAGTCAGTGCTCAATTGTTTCTTGGATGCACCAATGCAGCAGGAAGATTGGCTGGGAGGCAGCAGGGTTGCCCAGGCCCCAATGGACATGAACAAACCAAGCCATCACAGCCGACATCGCTGGCTCTCTTGGAGACCCTTCAAGCACGGCTGAAACCTTCAGCTTTGATCCGTGTCTCCCAAGCAGAAACCCAGGAGGGACCCACAGAGCCCGACTTTCCCAGGATAGCAAGACAGCCAGCACCCAGACAGGACAAAGGATTTCTTGGCCTCTCCTGGTCCCTTTCAAAAGCCCCTCAGACATTCTATAATGATGACAAACCAATCAGCACAGAAAGGGCCAGTGAATCCCTGTGACCTCCAGCATGCCCTGGTACCAGCGTCCGGATCTGAGCTCAGAGCTGGAGCCTGCTGCTCAGACAACTGTGCACCCTCAGGCTGAGTCAAGGAACATGCCTACTGGGCCCTGTGGTGCACACCTGTAATCCCTGGAACTCAGGAGGCTGAGGCAGGAGGATTGTGAGTTCAAAGTCAGCCTCAGCAACTTAGGCCCTAAGCAACTTGGTGAGACCCTATCTCAAAGTTTAAAAAATTTGTTCATAAAGCCTCAGTGGTTAAGCACCTCGGGTTCAATCCTGGTACCAAAAAAAAAAAAAAAAAGAAAAACCATGCCAACCTCCGATCCTCACCCCAGCACTGTCTGTGAGGTGTGCAGAAGTGGCCAGGCCTTTCCCCTGGTGCCTCCCGAGCTTGAACTTAGGGTTCCACCTGGCTCTTATAAAGAAATACTCACGTCTGCTTCTGGGCTTCTGTTCGTGATTCCACCCTTTTTTCTTCAACAGATCCTCGAGAATTGTATGTGCTAGAGGCACCTCCAAACCTGGATGCCCCTGGAAGAGCACACCCCAACCATGCCCATTCTACAGAGGATGAAGGTGTGGCCCAGAAAAGGTCGCTCATTTGCCCAGAGACACACAGCCTGGGAGAGGCAATGTGGGGGGCTCAATACCAGAGCTCCAGCCCTTGGCCACCAGGGCGAGCATCTTACTGTGGAAGAGAACAGCTCCCGCTCGTCTGTTCTGTATCTTGGCCCTGCTCTCAGTAGAGCAGTCACAGCTTTGCTGTGGGCCTGAGATGCTGGAAAGGGGGCGACTCAAGTGAGCCTGGGCAGCGGGACCTGGGGGCTCCTGTGGAGAGCGGGAAGTTCTAGGAAAGCCCACATGGAGGCTGCAGAAGAAGGTGGATGGAGGCCCTTCCTGCCCGTGAGTCACCAGTGAGGGCCTCCTGCCCCTCTGTTAATCAGATTTGGGGGGAGGGCAGGTACTGGGGATTGAACTCGGGCCCTCCACCACTGAAGCACATCCCCAGCTCTAGTTTGTATTTGATTTAGAGACAGGGTCTCCCTGAGTTGCTTAGTGCTTTGCTTTTGCTGAGGCTGGCCTTGAACTCGCGATCCTCCGGTTTCAGCCTCCAGAGCCACTGGGATGAAAGGCATGCACCACCCACCAGACCCAGTTTATCAGATGTTTTTAAGGAAAATGAAAATCACAGAGTAAATGAAACAAGATGCGTGTGAACCTCTCTTTGGGCTCTGCCTGATCTCAACATTTGACCATATTTTACTTTTATTTTTTAAGTTTACAGGTATATTTAAAGCATCATTCTCTCTTTCTTCCCTGTGAGAGGAAACATCCCAATTTGGTGTTTATCCTTTAAGTGGTTTGTGATATTTTGCTACACTTATCAACAGGCCCATGTTTGGCATGCTCAGACATTGGATGTAAAGCAGGATTTTATCGAGGGTCTCTTTGTCCTATGATTTCTTTTTCTCTTCAACTTATGTATTTAATGTAGTTTTTATTCATACCCAAAACAGATGAGGATACATCAAGGAAACCATGACCTTGATGAACTTAGATGCAAAAGTACTTAATAAAATATTAGCAAATTGTGTTCAACAACATATTAGGACCAAGTGGTTTTATTCCAGAAGTTCAAGGATGGTTTAACACCCACAAATCAGCAAATGTGATTCATCACAGAAACAGAATGAAGGACAGACATCACTTAGTCCTCTCAATAGATGCAGAAAAGGCCTTCGACAAAATTCAGCACTCAATCATGATTAAAAACCACTGAAGAAATTAGGGATAGAAGGACCATACCTGAACATCATAAGATTATTTATAAAAAACCCAATTCTAGCCTTATAGTAAATGGGGAAAAAAACTGAAAACATTTCCTTTAAAATCTGAGACAAGACGAAGATGCCCACTCTCACCACTCCTATTTAATATAGTACTAGAAATTCTAGCCAGAGCAATTAGGAAAGAGAAGGAAATAAAAGGGCTAAAAATAGGAAAGGAAGAAGTCAAATTATCACTGCTTGCAGATGATATGATCCTATACACAGAAGACCCAAAGGACTCTGCCAAAACACTGCTAGAGCTAATAAACAAATTCAGCAAAGTAACAGGTGACAAAGTCAACATATAAAAATCAATAGCTTCCCAATATGGCATCAATGAATCTTCTGAGAAAGAAATCAGGAAAGCAATTCACAACAGCCTCAAATCCAATCAACCAAACAAACAAACAAAAAACCCAACAACAACAACAAAAAAACCCGAGGAATAAATCTAACCCATAGAGGTAAAAAACCTCTACAATAAAAACTATAGAACATTGAGGAAAGAAATTGAAGAGCTCACATGATGGAAGACTTCCCATGTTCATGGATAAACAGAATTAATAATGATACTCTTCACAGAACTAGAAAAAAAAAAGAGTTCTAAAATTCATTTGGAAGATTAAAAGACCCAGAAAAGCCAAAGCAATTCCAAGCCAAAAAAAGTAATGCTAGAGGCATCACAATACCTGACTTCGAATTATACTATGAAGCTATGGTGATGAAAACTGCATGGTTGGCACGAAAACAGACACACAGACCAATGGAACAGGATAGACAGCACGGAGACAGACTCACACGGATGCAGTCAACTGACCCTTAACAAAAGTGCTAAAAACATACAATGGACAGCCTTAAGGAATGGTGCTGAGAAAACTGGTTACCCATCTGTAGAAGAATGAGACTAGACCTTTATTTCTCACCCTGTACAAAAATCAACTCAAAATGGATCAAAGACCTTGGGATTAGACAGAACTATGCAACTCCTGGAAGATACATTGGGTCAACTCTCCAGCATAGAGACACAGGTGGCCACTTTCTCAGCTGGACCCTGAAGCTCAGGAAGTAATGCCAAGAGTTAATACATGGACAGCATCACTTTAAAAAGCTTCTGCACAGCAAAGGAAATAATTAGGAATGTGAAGAGAGAGCCTACAGAGGGGAGGAAATCTTTGTAACTACTCATTGGACAGAGGATTAATATCTAGAATATATGAAGGACTCAAAAAACTTAACACCAAAAATAATCAAAGAACTCAATTACTAAATGGTCAAGTGAATTGAACAGACACCTGTCAAAAGAAGAAGCACAAATGGCAAATATGTGAAAAATGTTCAGTTAGGGACATGCAAATCAAAACGACCTGAGATCTCATTCCCACCAGTCAGCATGGCGGTCATCAAGAATACAAATAAAAAGAAAGCTGGAGAGGGTGTGGAGAAGAAGGAACACTTGCACACAGTCGGTGGGACTCTGGATGATACAGCCACTATGGAAACCAGTATTGAGGTTCCTCAGAAGACAAGGCATGGCAGTACCCTGTGACCCAGCTACGCCACTGCTCAGTGTTTATCCTGAAGCATCAAAATCATTGTGCCACAGTGACACCTGCATGCCCAGGTTGTAGCAGCACCATTCACAACAGCCAGACCACGAAGCCAGCCTAGGTGTTCATCAATGGACCAACGCATCAAGAAAATGTGGAACATAAACATGATGGAGTTTTATTCAGTCATAAAGAAGAATGAAATTCTGTCATTTGCAGGAAGATGAATGGAACTTGAGGCCATCATGTTAAGTGAAATAAGTCAAACTCAGAAGGTCAAGGGTCAGATGTTTTCTCCCAGGTGGAAGCTAGTGAGGAAAATGGGAAGGAAAGGTGGGGGAGGTCTCACAAAAATCAAAGGAAGATCAATGGACGAAAGGGAGTGGTGGGAGGGGAGGGAGGGGGAAGAGTGGGGAGGGATTTTGGCCACATATTGTACTTGTATACATTCACCAATATGTAGCAACAAATCCCATCATTATGAACAACTCTCACACACCAACAAGAAATGTGGGGTAAAAATAAGATTTATTTGTGATAAAGATGTTACTTGTAGTCTAGTCATTGACTGCTGTGTACATTCTGTTGCACAAATACATCACCATGTATTAGTCCTTCCTTCTTTTGATGCATAATTAGAGTGTTTCCAGTTTTTTAAATATAACAACTCCCGGGCATGGTGGCACATGCCTGTAATCCCAGCAGCTTGTGAGGCTGAGGCAGGAGGGTCACGAGTTCAAAGACAGCTTCAGCAAAAGCAAGGCACTAAGCAACTCAGTGATATCCTGTCTCTAAATAAAATACAAAAGAGGGCTGGGGATGTGACTCAGTGGTCAATTGGCCCTGAGTTTTTACCCTGGATGCCAACTTAGGGATGACCACATGCCTGCATTGTCAATACGTGTCTGTGGCTTGACTTTTCACTCCATTTATGTCATTCACGGTATCTCTGGTTGCACGGAAGTTTTAAATTTCAATGTATCCCTTTTCCTTTACAGTCTGAGCTTACAGGTTTAGAAAATATGTCCAAGTCGTCCTGGAATCAGAATACTCATCTAATTTATTTTCCTCTAACCCCATGAACATAGTGTTTTCTCACATGTAAGTTCTTCATGTGCCTAGAATTGGTGAGTATGTTGGTGTGAGGTAGGGATTTGCTGCTGGTCCACCTTATGGACACAGATTGACACTTTGTGAACAGTCCATGTGTTCCCCGCAGGTTCTGAGGCCCCTTTCGTCACCATCAAGACCAGGCCTGGGGACCAGGGTACAGCTCATAGGTAGGGCACTTGCCCAGCCTGTGTAGGCCCCAGGCTCTATCCCCAGCACCAAGACAAGACAAAACAATCCTTCCCAGCCAAGTCTGGGTCCTCCCTTCTATCCCAGTGCCTTGCTGGAAGCCACCCCTGCTTCCCTTGCTCCACGTCCATGGTGACCCTGATTCTCTCTCCCAAGTTTTCATTTCTTCAGACTCCAAAATGTGAGATGTGAGTCTGAAGTCAGCTTTGCCGCTGATTACCCAGCTGACCCTGCACTGTGACGTTGCCATGGCTACAGTGTTACTAGGCGAGAGGAATCTTTGGCTGCGTGGTAGTCTGGGACCATGCTGCAGGTGCAGTCTGTCACTCACCAACATGCCGTTAAGGGGCACAGCCTGGGTGCCTGCCTCAGGGTCTTTGCAGAGGCTTCTTCAACTCCTCAAGACAACCAGGCAGCCTTCTCCATCACCAAGTGCCACCTACAAGGTCACAATTCCACACCCGATGTCTCATGTCCTCTCCTGGTCTTTTGATCTCCGTGTTTTCAGTAACAGCACGCATTTTACATGTTGTTCTTGTTTGCCGTCTCTGTCCTCAGCATCTGTCCCATGGAGGCAGGGACATTGTCTGTCTCACTCAACCCTCTGTCCCCGGAACCTGGACACCGATCTAGACATTAGTGGGCCTGTTCACTGATGGGACACATTCTTGCCTGTGGTGCAACCTAAATTCTGTGCAGAGAATTCGTGATCTGGGAGAAACTCCCCAGGCCTCCAGAGCTGAGCAACTCCTTGAAAGAGGCGAGGGGATGGGACTCTGTCCCCAGGCTCAGGGAGCAGAGCTTGGAGCAGGGCTAGGAAGGTTGGCAGGCTTTCTGCCACTGGCCAGACATCCCCATCCCTCCCAAAGCAGCCTCCTCAGCAGAGAGAGAGGCTTTCTTCCCCAACGGTCTCCAATGCTGATCTTTATACTTATTGATTTCCCCATCTCTGCCTCGAGCCTCAGTCAATGGGCGCTGAGAGAGACAGAGTGTGGTCATTTTGCCTAAGAGCCCCCATCTCAGAGGGGCCTGGCTCCATGGCACCCCTGGGGCTCTGAAGAGCAATAAACCAGCCCCACCCCTCCCAGCACCCATGTTGCTCTTGCCTGCAGCATTGTCTGGTCACCTAGTGTGTGCCAGGCTCCATTTCAAAGTTGGATGATTCATTCAATTAGTATTTAATGAGCATCTATTCTGTGCCAGTCTCGTTCTTGGTTACAGCGAACCCTCTGCAGGTACAGCTGTGGATTCAACCCACCACAGATCAGAAAGTTCTGGAGGATGGAGCTCAGTGGCAGAGCACTTGTCTAGCATGCATGCTGGGTTTGATCCCTAGCATGGCAAGCATGGAAATGTTTGAGATTTTTTAAAAACTGCATCTGTACTGAACATATATAGCCCTGTCCCAGTGGGGACTCCCTGGAGGATACAGAATGACTATTTACACGGCATCTCCACTGTATGTGTTGTTCTGAGTGATCTAGAGATGACCTGCAGCAGGAAGACAGAGAGTCCGTGGGGGCCTCATGCATCTGCTGGCCTGGGGATCCTCTGGGGTCCTGGTGCCCATCCCCCATGATACCAAGGGACAGCCAGACAGAGGCACAACCATGAACAGAGGCGAGAAGAATTACCTGCCCTTGCCACTTTAGTTAAGTGAACTAAATTCCAAGTCTCGTGATGACAAACACTAAGGAGAAACCTAGTGCAGGTGACAGGGCAGCATGGGGGACACAGATTTAAGTGGGCATCTGGCAACATCTGGACAGACTCGGAGGAGGCCAGGGAGCCAGCACTGGCAATCCAGGAGGAGAGGGTCCAGCAGAGGAAGTGGCAGCAGCAGAGGTCCGAGCTCTAGAGGAGGCAGGGACTGGTCCTCCCAGGTGCATGAGCCGGGAGCAGAGTAACCCGGGAAGAAATAAATGCCCTGCAGGCTTTGACTCCGGGTTGGGATGGCAGACCCAGGGCTTGAGGGCAAGCACCATGATGTGACAAATGATAACGGAGGGCAGAGGCACACCAGGCTGCATCTTATTCATGTAGGTCCCTTATTGGCAGATACTCTGCCCAAATTTCTAGCCTTCAGAGTTTCCTGGCAATGAAATGGGCTGCTTGGAGAAAGGCCAAGTTCTCTGTCACTGGAAGCATCCAAGCAAAGCCCGATGTCCTGTCAGGGATAAAGTGGAGGACATTCTGTGAGAGAGCAAGGGGTGGAACCGATGACCCTAAAAATGTCCTCTATACTCCCTCCCTACCCTGAAGTTTCAAAGATACAGCTTAGGTTTTCTGAATTTCTTTCTTCCCACCCCTAACCTGCCACAATGTAGAAGTATAGGTTAGAGTCTTTTCCAGTTGCAAGTGACAGGCACCCATGTAAGATTGTTTAAGCATGTGCAGGGAATTAACAGGACCACCAAATTGAAAAATTCAGGTTTCAGGCACAGCTGGACCCAGGAGCTCAATTGCTGTCCCTTGGAATCTGTTTCCCTCCACCCTTTGACTCTTCTTTCCTTGAGGCTGACCTTGAAGGCTCTTGTCTCCTGATGGCAAGAAGGACAACCAAGAGCTTCAAACTGACCTTCTTCCAGTTTAGCAAACCAACAACAAGAGACCACAGCTTTAAGGAGCAGAATGGAATCTCACTGGCTCAGTTGGGTCACGTATGTCCTTTAACCAATCATTATAGACAGAGACATGAAGTACTCTGATTGGCTAGGGCTGGTCTCCAGCCCACCCCTGGCACTGATGGGCAGCTCCACCTGAACCCTACAGCTGAGAGAGGAAGGTGGCTCCTCCACTGGCAGAGGGTGAAGCATTGGAGAAATGGGAGTGTGGGTCCTAGGCCAAGGGGAACCAGAACATCTGAATGGTCACCGTGACTTTTGCCATTGCTGGTTTTCCTGAGTCACAACCTGGGGGCTGGCAGGATCGAGTCAGGGGTGAGAGCACTTGACAACACAGTTTCAGCTGTTTGCAAACAGAGCCTGCATCTGAGCTCAGCCACCAGCCCTAAGGCCATGTAGGCCCCTGCCAAGTTTGAATCCGATGGCACCAATATAAACACAACAGCAAGGAGACACTGGGCAGGGAGAGCGCTCTGCAGCCTGCAAACTGCCAAGCAGTCTCATGTGACGGCAGGCCATCCCTGTCCTGCCAGGAGGACTCAGGATTTCATCGAAACCTGCTCTCTGCCTCAAAGTGAGGCGAAGGCACAACCCCAAACCCCATGAATCGGTCCCAGAGTGTTGGGGCACAGAAAGAGAATTGGAATCAAGAAGAGGATTTCAAAAATGCAACCCACCTGCAAAAAGGCAATGAAGAGGTCCTGGGAGGCTGAGGCAGGAGGATCGTGAGTTCAAAACCAGCCTCAGCAACTTAATGAGGCCCTTAGCAACTCAATGAGACCCTAGTCTCTAGAGAAAATATTTTTAAAAGGTCTGGGGATGTGGCTCAGTGGTAAAGCACCCCTAGGTTCAATTCTTGGTACCAAAAAAAAAAAAAATAGCCATGTGAACAATGAGTGACTTCCATGAATACAAAGTTTCTGCCCCCTGCGGGATTCCTCCCTCTTTTCCAATCATTCGGTTCTGGACACTTGTTTTTTTTTTTTTTTTTTTTTTTTTTTTTTTTTTTTTGCCTCCTTCCTGATCGTTTAGGTTTTTAAATTATTATTATCATTATAATCGTGTTGTAAATGTCCTAGAGAGTGTGGGAGGGCCCTGGAGGACAAATCCAGCCCCACTTTATGATTTTGAGCTAAATGGTTTTGAAGCCAAGGGAAGGGCTCTTCTTAGTTGGTGAGGGCTGCTATAACCAAATACCAGAAGCCAGGTGACTTTTAACAGCAGACATCTGTTCCTCACAGTCTGGAGCCCGGAGCCTAAGAACAAGGTGTTGGCAGATCCAGTGTCTGCTGAGGACCCACCTCTGGATCATAGATGGCACCTTCTAGCTGTGCCCTCACGTGGAGGACAGGATGAGGGACCTCTGCAGACCTCTCTTATAAGGGCACTAATACCATTAAAGAGGACTGCACTCTCCTGACCTAGTCCTCCAGAGGTCCCATCTCCCAACACCATTTCAGTGGGCGTTAGTTTTCGACCTATGCATTTTGGAAGGACACAAATATTCATACCATAGCAGTGGGTGTGAACACTGACTTTTCAACCTGTGCCGTCTTGAACCAATTACTCAACCTTTCTGAGCCTCCATTTTCTCACTTTTACAATGGAGTCACTCAACTCTGCTGGTCACCATGCAAATTAAAACTGCAGTGATATACTATTGCCTGCCTAGAAGGCCTAAAATCAGAGACTAACAATCCCAAATGTTGACAACTGGACCAATCCACCATCTGGATAAACACATTGTGGTATGACCATTAAGTGGGATGCCACTCAGCGATAAAAAGAAAGAGAACCATGGTGTACGCAAGGTCATGATGGATCCCCAATGTTGATGCTGAGCTAAACCCTTGTAGAAGAATACGCTTGTACAATTCCACTTGTATGAAGTTTGACAATGGTCTAACTGATCCATGGTGTAAAAAAATAGAATTGTGGTCTCTGGGGGCTTGGAGGTTGAATGGAAAGGGGAACTAGGCCATTTCCTGGGAGATGGAACTGCTCTGTATTGCGATAGGACTTGGTGCTGCCTCGGTTAATACTCATCAGAGGTCCAACTTCAGATCTGTGCTCTTCACAGTTTGGAAATATCACCAAAAAAATGAAAGGAACCCTAACTGAACATTGTTCCCAATGAGTGAAGGACACACTGAAGTGTCCAGGGGAAATCACAGATGTCTGCAGATTTGAATTTGAACCGCATGAATAAATGGCACAGGCTGACAGGCAGATGGAGAGATGGAGGGTGGAGCAGTCTGGGGTTCGGCAGCTCCACAGACTGTTAATGGTTGAAACCAGACAGTGAATACCTGGGGCTTTGTTTAAAATCATTCGCCTTTACTACGTTTGAGATTTTCTGTAATGAAACATGAGGAGGATGTGCTAGTAAGACCCAGTGACTTGACACAAGGAGCCAGCAGGTGAATTGGCTGGGTGACCAGTCCAGAGAGGCCAGCAGCATGTGGCAACAGATGTAGCACAGCTGGGAACAGTCACAGAATGAGAGCGAGGGCATGGGAGACGAGGTCAGGGGCAAATTCTTCCTACCCTATTTTTTTAATCCATTTTTGACTTTGGTAATACCTGAATCTGGCACCAAATTCAAGAGATGCAAAGAATCTGAAGAATGAAATCCCTCTCATTCCCATGGCCCAGCTACCTAGCCTATCCTGAGGGGTGGCCAGTGGGACTGGTCTGTAGGCTTCTGTGCAGGAATATTCACACTGTACACATGACCATATGTCATAATACCCAGTTAGACATTCCTCTAACATTGTGATGCATTTTTGTTTTGTTTTGTTTCACTGGGAGCATCCTGCTGATGCTTCCATATGAATAGAAATGGACCATCTTCATTCTTTTATATGACTGTGTAGTATTCCATTGGGTGAAAATACAGTTTATTTTCTGGATTTCGTATTGGTGGACATATGGGTCATTTCCATTGTTTGTGAAACCTTTCTGAAGGGTGCAATTGTTTTGAAGACTTGGCAACAGAACGCAGCATCTCTAGATGAATGCTTGCAAGAGGAAGGGGCTTCTGTGGTCAAAACCCAGAGTGCATCATTAAGTCCTTGGGTTTCCTCACTCCAGCTTTTATTAAATTATCCCAATTTGTCCTTTCAAATAGATGTCTTTTTTAAGTAGGGATTTACCACAATTAATTCCCCCCAAAATTAAATTAAATGAATTACATTGCCCAGGTTGGGTATCTGCAGGAACCTAAGCTGGGCACAGTAATGGTTCAGCTGCTATTAAAAGCCAAGGCTGAGGAATGTGTGCTGGATTAGAAGGGAAAATTCACAGCTCCACTGATATGCCATGATAAATAATTATGAATTATTAATTTTAAATTACATCTTTAATGCATTGCATGATTTTAATTCCCCCTACAGTACTAATATTGGACTGTCTTTGATTAATTTAAAGCAGAACAGAAAGGTGCCAATTAACGGAGCTAGCTGGGAACTTGGAGGTGTTTATATCTGTCTCCTGATAGCCCCACGGTGGCGTCAAGGTCACTGCTCAAGGGAGGCTGCTGATCACACCAGGAACCCGTGGGGGGGCACATTGGGAAGATGGGGATGATGTTAACCCTTTCTGCATCTCCCCGGCCAGAGAGCAGACAGGCCAGGAGGGAATTGCAGAGGGCTGTTCCAAGCACCAAGCCCATGCAGGACAGGAGCTGCATCAGAATGTCACCTGGGATGTGGCACTGACCTCTGTGAGCCTGGAGGTGACCTTAAGACTTGGGGAGAGGGGACAATGATTAGCCAGTATGAAGCCATCCATCAAGGAGCTGGTGGGCCTGGTCGTCCCCCATGACACTGGTGCCCACGGAGATGTGTTTGGGTGGCCCGTGGAGCCCAGGGACGTAAGCCTGTCACCTGTGAGGTCAGAGCCAAATTGAAGTTGGAGAAAAAAACAGGACTCCCCAGCCGCAGTGGTGTGAAGCACCGTCGAATTAGGCACGTGACTTTGGCAGAATGGATGCTGATGCCCGGGCCTCGAGCAGGCTCCCTGACGTCACCAGGGGCATTTGAAGTTGGTAGCCAGCCGAGCATCTGCCTGTGGCAGGTGACCTGGACTTTGACTTCACAGATCAAGGTCTTTAGCTGAAAGTTGAATATAAGGAAAAGAGAGAGTTGGACCCACACACAAAGCCCAGCTGCCCATGGGGTGCGGCTGTGGCCAAGAGTGACCATCACTGTGGGGGTCGAACATCCACCTACCGTGAACAGACATGGAAGTGGACATCCTGGCCCAGGTGCCACATTACTGACCCTTGTGGAGATGAGCATAGAAATACGTGTGCAGGAGCCACGGGTGACCTGGTCACTGCTTCCCTGGGACACCTTCACCTGGATGCTGGAAAGCCCATGCCCATGGGGTACATGGGGGCCTTACGATAATACTGTGGCTGCGGTTGAGGCTCAGTGGCAGAGTGCTTGGTGGCATGTGTGAGACCCTGGGTTCAATTCTCAGCACCACAGTAGATAATTAAAAATAAAGGTCTACCAACAACAATAAAATGATGATTCTGAAGATTCTGAAAAGATCCAGGACTCATGGCCCCGGATTTGACCATGGAGCAAGGGAGGGGAGAGAGGGAAAGAAACAGGGAAGGAAGAGAAGTCAGCGGCTCCAACAGCACCAGCAGGACCAATCCAGGCCCAGCCAGCTCCTGCCCTCGGCACAGACTCCACAGAAGTCCCCTCAAGAACCCGGCATTCTCACTGGTCTTCATCTAGAATGAGGAAAGGGAAAGGCTCAGAGAGGTCAAGAAACTGGCTCGAGGTCACACAGATATTAAATGGACTGAAGGCCAGGCAGTCTGGACGCAGAAAACACTCTTACAGGTCGAACTGTCCTGACTTGTCAACGAGTCAAGCATCTGATACCTGGGAAAGGATCAGATTTGGACCAAGTGTGTGGTGTGGAACTGCATAGTGGGACTCTGACCCATGTGCTTCTCCCGCAGGAAACGCCACCATGTCAGTGTTGAGCACGCGGCTTTCTGTGGGCCTGGCAGAGGGCTCATCGGGCCATGCTCCTGGCAGGCATTCCCCCTGGCCCTGTCCACCCTGGGCGGGGTTCCCAGGCCTGGTGGGTTTCCAGGAGTGTCTCCTGTGCGCAGCCAGAAGCCCCTGCATGACCTCCCAGCAGTCATGGAAGCAGGACAATCACATCAGTTTCCCAGGGTGGATTTGGCTCCTGGGCTCCCCGCTCTTCCCCGGGGTCTGCAGCCTCTCAGGTTAAGCCTCTGCCACAGCTATGAGTATCTGAGCAGCTGACCCGCCTTTCAGTGTGCCAAGCCAGCCTGTGCCCAGGGCTTCCTGGACGCTGGCCGTCTGCCCCATGCTGGCCGTGCCCGCTCCTGCTCTTTCCAGAAGCCCCAGCTCCCTGGCACCAGAAGCATCTGCTCACTAAGGTCTCTGACTCAACAAGTGTTTATTGCACACCCGACTCCATGCCAGGCACCCTGGCAACTGACAGCTGCTTCTGAAGCTCCAAGACCTTTCCAGGGCTTCTTGCCAGGACGGGGGACATGCTTGGGTCAGCACAGTCATCTCTGTTCCAAGGGTTTGTGGAAAGACTGAGGAGCAGCAGCCCAGAAGCAGAGCCCCTCAGGGGGATTCTAACCCAGCGAAGGCTTGGGGGGCCAACAAGGGACTGAGGGGCTGGGCCAGGCAGGGTAGGTAGAGAAGCCAACAAGGAAGGGGCTGCAGGTGAAGTCAGTCCCTATCCGACCCCCAGGAGCCCTGGGGCTGGAACTCTGGTGTGGACCCTGGGAAGCCATGGAACAGGAAGAGCGCACCCCTCATGGCGTGTCATTGTCTGTGGGCCCCCGGGGGGGATGTGGGGAAGGGAGGCAGATCCGTTCATCCATGTGCAACCCACCAAGAGAAGTTGCCAGAGTGAAATCTCATGGCAGCCCCTGCATAAGCTGGGGGTAGACCCCACAGAAATGAGAGGACACCAGCAACACCAGCCCCTCCCTGCCCCGGACACTTCCTCTTGACTCCATCCCTGGAAATCACATGGCTGTTGATGGCTGTCACCAAGCTGGAGAGAGGGGATTCAAAGAACTGGCTGGGCGCTGAATAAAAACCCAGTTTCTAATGCTGCTTCCTGTGTCGACTAGCTGTGTGATGCTAGGAAAGTCACTCTGCCTCTCTGGGCTTCTTTATGAGAAATGAAGATAAGACCCATCTCAGAGAGCTGCGGGATGATTCATGTGTTTGTCTGGTGCCTGAGAATTGTAGAACACAATAGTTATTGGCAGGGCACAGAGCAAGAATCTGAATCCAGGATTCCTTGGTCCTCGTGGGATAATCTCTGTAAAGCCTTGGGAAAATGCCAGAAACATCTCCCAGCCTCAGTTTTTCATCTATAAAGTGGGCTGGCAGCTCTCCTGTCTGTTTCTCTGGGATTCTGGGAGATGTGCCAGTCAGTGTGCATTGCTGTGATGGAACACCTGAGACAATCAGCCTGAAGAAGAAAGGTTTATGGTGGCTCATGGTTTTAGAGGATGCGGTCCTCACTGGACTGTCCCCATGGCTTAGGCTCATGGGAGGCAAGCGGGATTCCTTCAGGCTCCCGTACTTCAGTGAGGGGCATCTCTGTGTCCAGGCACCCCATTCACAGAGAAGATATCGAGGCCTCCAAAGACTTGTCCTTAGGAGGAAAGGATCCCGTGCACACACCTGCAGCCTCACCTTCAGAGTGAGGAAGGCCGGGAGGAAGGTGGTAGCCAGGTGGCTGGAAACCCCCTGGTCCCCACTGGGTTTGTGAATAGTAAGGCGGTCCCATCTTATCCAGGCGGAGTTCCAGAGCAATGTCCCATGGGGGGCTTGGTGAGCAGGACCCAGAGACAAAGGGCAGCCACTGAGAAGCCTGTGGGCTGCGAGTGGAGGGACCAGGGTGTCTCTGCCCCATTCCATTGGCTAGAATATCCAGTCCCCTGCATGTGTCCCCAAGGGGACAGGCCCATCTGAGCTCTTGCAGAGAACCCAACTGCTCAGGGACACAGGGGAGGTGGAGGTGAGGACTGTCCACAGGCTCTGGTGTCCTTCTGAGCAGAGGGAGAGATCCATGCAGCGAGAACTCGCTGTGGGTCCACCCTGCCATGGAGCCTCGGGGGGCAGGTGCTGGCCACCTGGTGGACTGTCCTATGATCATAGTGGGCATACTGGGGTGCCACTCCCTTCTCTGAGAATTGTCCTCATGCCAGGACCTGACTCTTGGTCCTGCATGGCACCTCCTGCCTGCAGGTAGGCCTGCTGACCCCGCACCCTGACTCAGCCCCGGGACCAGGCCAGGACCAGGGACGACCCTCTGGCTCAGTCCTCCCCATCCTCCAGGGTGCCCTTCCCTTTGAGGTTGCTCTTCTGAGCTCAGTCCCCAAGCAAGTCCCCAGCACCATGTCCCCGTCCCAGGCTCCTCTTCCAGGGAGGCTCCCAGGATGATCTGCCACAGGAGCCTTCCACCTTGGTGCTGTGACATGCTTTAGAGGTGAGAGGGACGGTCACTTGCCCAGGTCACACCGGGCACATGTGTGACCCAGCTCTGACTCAGGGAAGTCCTGGGCTTGGTGGTCTCCACTGAAGCCCATGGCACCTGCCTACAGGGTGCCAAGTGGCCGCCCATAGACCACAGGAAGCCCGGGTCACAAAGACCTTCTCTAGCCACCCTGGGGGACCAGGCATTGGTTGAGCAGGGGAACAGGAGAGGGCAGGGAGGGCATGGAGGGGAGGTGGCTGAGGCCATTGCAGGGAGGTCGAGGACATCAGTGCCACCCATGGGGCCCCCTCAGCCAGGGTCTCAGGTGGCCAAGCCTTGTGGGTTCGCAGCCATCTGCCATCTTAGGCTCATGCTGCACTTCGGAGGCACTCAGTGTCCCAGGGATATTGAGGGACATTGAGGCCTGCTCTCCTCCAGCAGCTGGGAGGACAGGATGAGCCACACACAGCCATAGAGGTTGGAATGGCCCCAGGTGCTGGGAGGTCGCAGACCTTAAAGGTCTCATCCTGAGACTCCCTCAAGAGACCTCGTGTCCCACCCACCGATGCTCTGGACTCAAGAAGAAAGGACCAAGGGCCATTCTGTCCATGCCCCTGCCTCTCACTATGGTCTGTGTCCCCATATGAAACCTGCAGGTGGTGAGGGCCTACGTTCTCCCCCCTCTTTCCTGCAAACTGTCCAGCGGCAGTGTCCTCTCCTTGCAGTGAGAGGGGTCAAGTCATCCATTACACATTGGTGAAGTGAGCACCTACTATGTGCCAGCTCTGTGGGCCGGAGCCACGAGTAAGGGTGACAGGCCTGGAGCTGGGCTGGGTGGAGCTGTGGGACAGGAGCAGGCGCCTGACTGATTCACACAGAGCAGCTGACAGTGGGATGGCCCTGCAGGGACAGGTGTCATCGGCTCTGGGACAAGAGCAGGAAGGGGCAGACCAAAGATCCAGGAGGCCTCAGCCAGGGGCAGGGCCAGGCACGGGGCAGAGTGGCCTCCTGGGAGTGAGCAGAGCCACCGAGGCACAGGCCGATGCGTGTCAGTGAGAGGGAGCACCATGGGCCAGCAGCCTGCAGCTAAACACCAAGCCCGTCGTGCCGGGAGAGGTCAAAGTCAGGGGCCCCCAGCCAAGGCCTGGAGACAGAGGCAGGGAGAGGGGCCTCCTGTGGGCTTCATGCCTCCAGGGCTCCCCACTGCCCACAGAGGAATCCGCAAGGGAGACCTCGAGGCCCCACCCCACTCATGCCTCATCAGGAGCAGGTCCTCAAGCTGCCAGCCTCTCCACTGTCCCTGCTGCCTCCGTGCCTTCCCTAACCTTGGCCTTCCCTAACCTTGGCCTTTCCACTGTTGCCCTCTCCTACATTCTTCTGTCCCCTCCCCCAGCTCCCTGCCCCTCTCTTGGAAATAAGGACCCCTGCACTTGTGCCCTGGGATGAGGCACATGGACTGCCCCGCTGCTGACCGTCGACAGACCTCAGATGGAGATGCAGGTTCTGGTCAGTGCAGTGGGGCACGCCTATAATCCCAGCGACTTGGGAGGCTGAGGCAGGAGGATCACAAGTTGGAGGCCAGTCTCAGCAACTTAGTGGGAGAGACCCTGCCTAAAAAGAAAAAAGAAATAAAGGGCTGGGGATGTAGCTTAGTGGTAAAGTGCCCTACGTTCAATCCTAAGTACAAGAAAGGAAGAAATAAGAGAGGAGAAGAGAAGAGAAGAGAGAAGAGAAGAGAAGAGAGGAGAGGAGAGGAGAGGAGAGGAGAGGAGAGGAGAGGAGAGGAGAGGAGAGGAGAGGAGAGGAGAGGAGAGGAGAGGAGAAGAGAAGAGAAGAGAAGAGAAGAGAAGAGAAGAGAAGAGAAGAGAAGGGGGGTTCCATATTGTCCATGGTTTCCTCTGGTCCACACAAAACCAGGCACATGGCAATACATACAAAATTAATAGATGACTTCATGGTCAGTGAATGGCTCTCTCCCACCAGAACACCCTCTCTGGTGCCGAGATCCACCATCGATCTGGGGCTGTTTCCATGGCAACCTGGGAGCCCCCATGGAGGCCGCTGGGCCAGGCCCCTCCCCTGCCTGGCAGGACCCAGCTCATCATGAACATGCCCCCTGCCCACCCTTGCCCTCCTCACACCAGCCCAGGGAGGTGGGGAGCAGGTGAGAGTCATGCCCTTTTTCTATGCGGGGACACTAAGGCTTCCTGGAGGAATCTGGTTGGTGCTAGAGCTTGAACCCGCTAAGGAGTTCTCAGGTCTTCATCCTCCATCCTCAGCTTCCAGTCCCTGTGTGAGTGTCACCTTCTCCAAGAGAGCCCTGCCTATCAAACCCAAAACAGCATCACCTAGACTGATGCTACTCAAATTGTGGTCCCCAGACCTTGGAAGATACTCAGAAACGCAGAGCTGTGGGCTCTACTGCAGGTCTTCCAAGCCCAGATCTGCATCGATCCTGATCTCCAGGGAATCTTAGGCACATCAAGTCTGAGATGCATGGTGGAACCCAGCACCACCCATAAGAACTTTCCGGAATGATTATAAAGTTTCTCACCTGCCCAGCATGGTGGCCACTAGCCACACATGGCCACTGAGCACTTGCAATGGAGAAACTAAATCAGGCAACTGACTTTTTACACTTTATTTCATTTTAGTTCAAATAGCCACAAAAATACCTCTTGGATAACACAGGCCTAAGTCAGTATAGGTGTTCCCAAATGGCAATGCTGATTATTATCACTGAATAAAATATATCCAGCAAGACTGGCTCTCCATTTCTTTTTCTTACCACCCTCAAGGGAAGGGGTGTGACTATCTTCGTTGGTCAGATTTGGAAAATGAGACTCAGGTCCCTTGTGCAAGATTCCACAATCAAAACCATGGCCATCCTCATTGACACCATTGACCCTGGGACAGTGCCATTTAACAGAGAGAAATCTCAGAGAGGTGAAGAGATTCGTCCAGGGTCACACAGCATCCAAGTGGCAGAGTGGGGTGGGCACAGCCTGTTTCTCCTGAGGCTGTACCATGAAGACCCTGGGTAGTGGGGGACAGGAGCTGTGCTTGAGAAGCAGGGGATGAGAAGAAGCCAGCCCTGTACCTGGAGAGACCCCTCAGGATCAGGGCTCCCACCACACCTTGGGAGGTCACTTACCATGCTCCAGAGGGGCAGCAGCAGATGCCTGGCAGGCAGTGCAGCCCACAGGAACCTCTGGTTGCTTCCTGCAGCCTGCTAGGAGGGTGCAGGCTGTGGCCGCAGGCGCCAGGGAACATGAGCGGCTTCCTAAGTCACGACCAGCTGGGCTCAGGGAAGGCCAGGGAGGCGCCCTCACCCCTCAGCCTCTGCCACTTGCTTGTATTTAAAGCCTCACTCCATTTCCGAGCCAGTGTGGGATGAGTGTCGTGGGTGTGTTTGTCCAGCAACAAAAGGCAGCCTCCCAGGAAGGGAGCCCCCTCCTGGCCCCCTCCAAGCTCCCACACCCAGCCTAATGCTGTGTGGTGGAGCAGGCAGGTGATTAGGAGGCAGACTGAGAATCCAGAACTGCAGACCTCCTGTCACCACCTCCCTCCAGGGGCGGGTCCCCTGGCCACACAGGCCAGTGCAAACCCCAGAATGCCAGAGACCAGGGTACTGTGTCCCACATGCTGACAGGGGCCCTGAGCTGGGACTCGGACACCGTAGGGTCTGAGTCCCACAGATGGAGAAATAATAACGATAACAACAGTGAAAATAAGAGCTGCCATTAGGGGACGTTTCCCAAACCAAACGCTGCATGCAGGGGTGGTTCACCTGCACACTGACGGAGAGCGGCCCTGGAGGCATCCCAGGCTGGGGAGCTGAGGCACTGTGCAGGGGGGTCCTTGGCTCAGGTAACCCAGCAAGGATGCAGTAGATCCAGGCTCTGATCCAGGTCTGTGGCAAATAGAAGGCAACCAGGAATGAGCTGGAGGGGTGCAAGCTGCCGTTGGCAGGGGACAACCTCAGGATCCAGGGCTTGACCTTCACAGCCTCGGTTTCTCCGTCCACCCAGTGGGGAGGCTGAGGCCAACTTCGCATGAACAGCATGAGAATTAAACAGGCTGAGATGCCCGGTGGTCAGGATAGAGCCAACGAAATGTGTGTCACCAGTGGAGCACAGTGTCGGTATCTAGTAGGCGCTCAGCAGATGATGTGAATGCACATGGCGGAAGGAGAAGCCGCTTGACTTGTAAACCAGTAGCCCCCACCATCTGGGAGAACCAACATTTGAGCCATGTTGCAGCGCCACCTGGGGCAGTGTGAGTCCATTTTATAGACCTGGAGACTGAGGCTCTGGGAAGGTTGATGGGCTGCTGGGGTCTCACAGCTGCTGGGCAGGGAAGCCAGAAGACGGGCATGGTGCATACCGGAGCTCCCACCCCAGCCCGGTGGCACATGCAGCAGGTGCCCAGAGCCGTGACTCAGGGAGGTGAGGTGGCCGGCCTCACAGATGGAGCGCGGGCAGAAGGGGACCAGGTGGTGCTCATCGTGCAAGCACACGCACAGCTGCTGAGGCAACATCCTTACCCAGCTGCTGGGGTCGACCATCACCATGGCAACTGCCAAAGGTCAGCTGGCCTCTGGAGCAAGGAGGGGCCGTGTCCACCTTGCACCCTGGCCCTGCTGTCCCCTGTGACCAGCTGATGACATGCGTGTCCAGCCTCCGGGGCTCCCCAACTCAAACAACTGAAAGGAGGCAGAGTCCCCCAAGACAGATCCTGACCACCGAGTCATGGCCCTTGCGTCCAGGGTCCGCCTGCTGCCCCAGCGATGTCTGCTCTGAGGGTCAGGGGCCTTCAGCCAGAGGAGGGCTGGAGGCCCGGTTGCGTGGCAGGGGAGCCCGGCAGTCCGGCTCTGTGCTGCAAATATTAATTATCTCCTAACGACTCTCCAGACAGCCACTGCATCTCGGCTGCTGACAGCTGTTCCCGAAAACCCACCCACGGCTTCTCTGGGCAGAAGGAGGCAGCCCTGTGGCAGCCGAGAGGCAGTCCCGGAACCCGTGGGGTGAGCACTATTCAGGGATACGGGGGGATAGGGACATGGGGGACCTACCTGGGGGGAGAATCAGGGAGCAGAGTGTTGGGGACAGGCTGGGCAAGAAGAGGCGACACTGGAAAGGCAGAAGTCTAAGGCTTTGGAGATGCTGCACCTTTGTCTGCTCAAGAAGCACCTGCACTTATTGAGTGCCTGCAGTTTACAAAGAGCCTTAGTGCCCGGCTTGCCCAGGTGCGGTCACAGATCCACAGATGGGCTGGTTAGACACGCCGGTCTTGCCACCACCAGCATCGCCACTGTGCCAAGATCCTGGTGGCCCCTCACCACCCACCATGGAGTGCTGCCACGGTGATCCTCCTTTTCCTGATCAGGAGGTTGAGGCGCCGAAGGGGACAGTGACTCTTTGCAGACCCAGGAGGTGTCCGATCCCAGCGAGCAGTGGACAAGACTGTGCCTCCTTCTCTGGACGCCATGGGATATAGATGCAGGGAGGCGGCAGGCGACACTGAGCCTCGGGACCATGTCCTTGGGGTGGAGGACCCTGGATGCAGGCAGGCCAGGGGCGTCTGCTGGGTGTGTGTGTGTTGTGGGGGTGAGGTGACCTCCCTCCGTCCGGCTGTTAGAGTTAGTCCAGAGGCCACGGCAGCAAGAGTGGCCACCAGAAGGCACCAGGGCCCAGGCTCAAGGTGGCTGGGGGACCACAGAGTCCAGTGGTGGAACAAGTCCCCTGGAGGGGTAGCGAGCTTTCCTCCCTGGGAACAGCTCAGTGACACCCTGGCAGGACTGTAGGAGTGTCTTGGTTTCAGAAAAACGCACGGCAGAATCTCAGGGCTGAGGCCGCCCAACCCCAGCCCGGCGGTACTGGGGACCTAGCAATCCTGAGGCCTCCACAGGCCACAGTTTCATCACTGCAAAATGGGAACCTTGATAACAGCCTCCAAGATTGCTCCCAGCTGATCTTCTGGTCAGAGGCAGGGCCCCTGTCCCTGCTGCTCAGGGGACAGCATTAACCAGCACGGAGCCTCAGGGTCAGGCAGTTAGTCGCTCCCAGCTCTCGGCCACCAGCCCCATCAAGGAGCTGCAGCCCCATCTGCAGCCGCCCCATCTCCAACACCAGCGGCCACTTTTCTCTTTAAAAAAATCAAGGTGCACACCTCTTACGCAGGTAGTGCAAAGCTTTTCACGTAGCCGCTGGGAGAAGCGGGGTGTGCCTTGCCCTCTCCACGCCTGCCCGTCCCTCCCACTGTTGGCCCCCAAGAGTCCTTCTGCCTGTTCTTGAACTTCACTTTAGTAGAACTGGGTAGTATTCACTGGGTTTTATTGAGATATGACTTGCACACCACATACTTCATCCATTTAAAGTTCAGTGGCTTTTAGTATGTTCACAATACTGGGGAAATGTCACCAGAGTTGATTTTAGAGTATTTCATCACCTACAAAACAAGTCTTGTATTTTTCCTATCACTCCCAAAGTCCCCTGCCCTCTCCATTCCCTGACAGCACTCATCTGCTTTCTGTCTTTATGGATTTAGCTATTCTGAATGTTTTGTGCATTTGAAATTATGCAATCTGTGGTCTTTTGTGTCTGGTTTATTTCACTTAGCATAATATTTTTAAAGTTCATCCACCCATGGTTCCACAGTCTTTCCTTTTTATGGCTGAATAATATTCCGCTGGGTGAATACATTGCATTTTATTTACCTGTTCATCCACATGTGGACAAATGCACACATTTTGTATTTGCTTCTTTTGCTTTCTGTTGTGTCTGTGAGGTTCATCTTGGCTGTACTCTGTTCACAGGTCATTCTTTTTCATTTCTAATATTCCCTCAAATAAACATATCTCTGTTTATTCTCCATCATACTGTAACTGGACATTTGGATGGTTTCCATTTTGGCCTTTGGCACTGTTAGGAATAATGCTGGAAGAATAGTTTTGGGAGGTCATTGACAACTTTGTTTCAGCTGGGCACAGCCAGGTGTCCCAGGGTCAGGTAGGCATTTGTTAGCTTGGCTCTATTTGAACAGAGAGAGAGCAGAGGTCAGGAGGCAGAGCCTTGTCAAACTCCAATTGGTTGGAATGTAACACCATCGCTGAGCTCACTGTATGGAGTTCCTCTCTTTTCTCTTTCCTTTTTTTTGGGGGGGACTGTGTTCCAATAACACTTTATTTACAAAAACAAGTGGTGGTCTAGATTTGGTCCATAGGCTACAGTTTATCACCCCTGTTTATTTCCTTTCTGTTTTTTTTATTTATGCCAAAGTGCATCGTGTATGTAGCGCCGGTTCCAAGTGTTCTTTTAAAATCACGTGGTTGAAGCAAAGGGAGTTTAAAGGAACTCTCAGTAAAGGATAAACCAGAGCCCAGGTAACACTGGGCAGAGGGGGTTCTGGAAGCAGTCCCCAGTGGATGAAGGCTGTGTGCCGTGGGCAGGGTGTGGAGACAAGCCTGGGTGGTCAGAAGGACCTCCGGGGACGCAAGGGCGAGGGAGGCCAGGCTGGGCAGGGCCGCGGGGCCCTGGGCAGCCTTGGCGCAGGGCAGGCCCTGCTCTCAAGTCTGGCCTGACCTTGGGAGTGTGGCACTGCCTGAGTCTCCCATTCGCCCGGCCAGACGCGGCCAAAGAGGGCACACAGAACTCAGCGGGGCCTCTGTGTGGCATCGTGGCTCCAGACACAGGCGCTTGGTTGGGCATCTGTGACCCAGTTCATCTCAGAACCAGGAGGAACGGGCAGGGCCACCTCCTGACTGCTGACACCTGTCACTGACCTGCAGTTCCAGCTGCCATGGGGCCAGACTCTGGGGGCCATGCCGGCCAGAGCTGGTGTCCTCATCCTGGCTGCCTGGCTGCGCTGGGTCTGCCCAGGCCTTCCTGCTCCTGCAGGCACTGAGCCCCTGCGGCCTTGGTGAAATTGAAAGCCCACCCAGAGGAAGGTCAGTGGCCGTGGGTGGGGTGCAGGACCCTCAG
The DNA here is from genome assembly GCF_902686445.1 of Sciurus carolinensis. Lineage (NCBI taxonomy): Eukaryota > Metazoa > Chordata > Mammalia > Rodentia > Sciuridae > Sciurus > Sciurus carolinensis. Next base: position 987,715 of record NW_025920117.1, read on the forward strand.
GACAGACTGATGGCCACGCAGACCAGAGCTGGTGTGGAGAAGCTGACCAAACCCAGGTGTCCACGTTGAGCCTCCAATGACGCAGGGTGCTGCATCATGTCCCTCGCTGCCTGTGCTCCAGCGAGTCCCAGCTCCACCCTATGCCTCAGTCTCCTCATGAGTCTCCTCATGGGGATCCACATGACACCCCTTCTAATTCCCGCAACCCACATTCTGAAGGCCAGGCACACAGGGGTTCTCCAGGACCAGCCACCGAGGATGGAGGCCATTGGTCCCCTCTGGTCGGACCCTATGGAGACGTCCCCAGGGGCCACTGGGTCCCTCTCTTCCACCGATGGTGCTGGTGGTCTGGTGATACTGGCTGTTTAGCTCGGTGAATGAGGCCGGTCTCTGCCAGTGTAGATCTCGGGAGAGGCTGTCCCGACACTCTGCTCTCCAGCTGGGTCTCATTTACATCACCAGGCAGCTTCCTCGGCCACATCCCCCTTATGTCCGTGTTTTCAGAGTTCAGAGCTTAACTGCCCGTTGCCACAGCCTTTGCCCATGGTGCTGGTGGAAATGAGAGGCACTGGTCTGCCCACTCATTTGCAGCTCATCACCCAGGGCTGGCATGTGGCCCGGGCACAGGGCACTGCAGCAACGTGTGTCAGGAGCAGACGTGTGGCAGTGGGTGAGGCGGGGCCATCAGTCACCTGCCGGCCTCCTCCTTTGCCCTCCACTGGGCCATTCTCATGTGTCAGCCAGGATGACCCTTCATTGTGAATCAGGGATGCTGTGCAGGCCATCTGTGACTCCTGGACTCCTGCTCACCTGGGTTAAAATCTGAACCCCTCACATGGATCCACGAAGCCATGGAGGACCTGAACCCACTGTCTCTCCACCCTCCTCTCCCATCATTCCCTTCCACTTTGCTGACCATGTCATAGTCACACCAGACTCATTGCAGTATCTCCAATGAATCCCTCCTGCCCCAGGACCTTTGCAAATACTGCTGGCTCTTCCTGGCTTGCTCTTACCCTAGTGTTCACACGGTCACCTCCTCTGCCTGTTTCCAGTCTCTGTTCTCAGAGACCTTTATTAGAATATTTCCCTTGTCTTGCACTGTCTTCTCTCGCTTTATTGTCCTTCACTGAAATTCTTACTGTGTATGGTGTATGGCAGTCACTGGCAATGTGATTCTTTGATGGTCCCCCACCCCACAGCACTGGTGTCCCTCCAGGAGGGCAACGGCTTTGGAGGAAAACACAGCGAACTAAATGCAGGACCTGGCCTGGTGCCTCAGTGGTAAAGTGCTGCATCCTTGTTCTGGGGTCCCACTCTGGGGTGTTCCCTTTTAGAACCTCTAAGTCCCTCATCCTGCTCTGCAGAGGCGATGAGAGGGGGCAGGTGGCTTTGGATCACTTGACAAAAGATGAAACGGAGGCTCAGGGATGTGACGTGACTTCCTAGACCTTTGACTTTCTGCCAAAATGGTGCCCTCTGCCCCCACCACAGGGCCCCTGCCCAGCTGTGCCCATAATGCCACCCCCTGAACTCGTTGCTGTAGTTGGATCCTGAATGCTCTCCAAGGCCCATGTGTTGAAGGCTTGGTCTCCAGGCTATGAGGAGGTGAGGCCTTGTGGAAGGAAGGTAGGTCACTGGGAGCTTGCCCTTCAAGGGGATAGTGGGACTCTGCCCCTCTCCCCTGCTTTCTGGCTGCTGTGAGTAAATAGCTTTGCCCCAACACACTTTCCCCACTATCACCATGTAGGGCTGCCTCAGGCCCAAAGCAACAGAGCCAACCTCTGAAACTGTGAGTCAGAATAAACCTTTTCTCTCTTTAAGTTGATAATGTCAGGTGTTTTGTTACAATAACAGAAAGCTGACTAACACACTCTGATTTTCTTTCAGACTTCTTTTCTTCAACATCACCTGCCTGTGGGAGCCACCTCTCCCGAGTCTAGGGCAGATTTGCCCTTTGGAATTTCTCAGCACTCCTTGTTCCTCTTGAAAATGTCCTTCAGAATGGACAGAGTAAAATGGGAGAAAATCATTTTGCCAAAGGGTGAATTTAAGGGCCTCTGCTGGATACAATGTAAGCCACCCTCAGAAGTCGGGTGCTCCTCAGGTAAGAGGGGAAGAGAAGAAGATCAATGCAGGTGCATCAGTGAGCAGGGTGCAGTCTGCAGGGATGCCTTGGCAGCTGTGAACAGCGCTCAGGGAGCAAGAAGCTGAGATGCTCCTCCCCAACCTCCCGGGTCATTGATTCCAAGTCATTCCTGGGCCGTGAGCTTCCTGGCACTTCCGGTCTACCCTGTGTGGGGACCAAGCTCACATCTGTGGTCACTGGAAGGCCACAGCACAGAGAAGCAGGTGGCAGGGGTAGGATGCCATTGACACATTTGAGAAGTGCCCTCTGAATGGCCCAGAGGGGAACAGGAGGCATGTGCAGTGACCGAGCATCTCCAGCTGCTTCTGGCTGTAGCTGTGACTCGCATCTTAACAAAGCATCAATCCACAACACTCTGCTTTCTAGCCCTGAGCCTTGGGCCACAGAGAAGCCCAAGACCTGGGTCCTGTCCTCCAGATCAGAAACCCTAGCTATGGAGTCCAGACTGAAACACCAGGACAGCCCAGTGAGGCAGGCATGTTTCACAGATGAGATGCAGAAGCACAGAGAGGTGAAGGGGTTTCCCTAAGGTCACACAGCTAGTAATGTAGTAAAGGATAGTACAGGCATTTGAACCCAGGGCCTGCACCCTGAGCCCCCTGTTCTGCACCATTAGTCATAGCTGCTAACATGACCACTACCCTCCCTTTGTGCAAGGACAGCCTCCACATCCACCCTGATCATTCCCATTTAGTAGGTGGGGAAACTGAGGCCCAGGAAGGACATAATCAGAGAGCACATGGGAGCCATATCCTGGGGTTGGAGACCCAGGCCAGCTGCCTGCCAGGGAGTCAGCCTCAGTCACTGCCCCTCCATAGTCCCCTGGAGGTCCACAAGTGGAAGAAGGGCTGGGATATACGGGTCACTGCCACTCACAGGGTGGGGCTGCGGCTGAACTGCCTGTGTCCATCCCTCTGCCCTGAGCTCTAACTGCACCCACCTCCCATCAGGAGCTGGGCACGCAGCAGGGCCAGGATTCAAATTGGGGCAGTCAGCCTCCAGCACCCAATCCACCTTCACCCCCAAAGCAAGGATCCCTTTCACGGCCCGAGCTGGGTGGCCACTGGCCCTGGGGGCAGTCCCTGTGGGCAGCTCCAGCTCTGTCCTCTCTGCTCCCAGAGGAGCGTCCGGGGTCAGGCGTGGACCCTGCTTGGCCGAGCAGTGTCAGAGCCCGGCGCCCGGCCCATCCTGGGTGGTTGGCATGACACCCCCGAACCCGGGAGCAGACCCCATTCCCAGGGTGGCCAGATCTGCAGCAGGCTTGAGTCACGGGCTCTCATGAAACCACCGCTGTCTTGCCCCCCCGGCAGGGCACCCCACCTTTTGTGAAGGATAACTCGGAGGGCGTCTGTCACTTCCCAGCAGACACGACTCTCAGGTGTGATTCAGAATGTGGTTCCTTTCACTGGGACCATCCTCCTCCCATGTCTGACCCTGAGGCTCCCGAGGTCCAGGTGAGGAAACAGAGGCTGGGCCACAGCCCCCAGTCCCGCCCATGAAGGGAGTGACAGGCAACGGGCAGGGAGGACTGGGCCTGGGTCCCTGGCTCCGAGGTGACAGCTGAGGCCCGTGAGGCCCAGGGCTTCCCACCTTTCTCTCCACTGGTTTCTCTCTGGGTAGGAGGTGCTCAGTCCTCCCCTGTGCTGCCTCGGTAGGTCTGAATCGGCCTCTGATCCCTACTTAACATGCAGTGCTAAAAACTCCACCACAGCTCGTCATTTGCAGATTAGCTCCTCACATCGAAATGACTTATTTAGAAGGTTCCTCTCCTCTCCCCTCTTCCTCTCTATTTTTTTTTCATTCCTTGACTGAGAACATATTAATCAGAAATTAAGGCTGATGGGGGACAGAGGTGGTTGTGATGGGGTCAGTAAGAGGAGGCTGTGGAGGGAGGTGGCCAGGGGCCAGGGGGACGGTGGGGCCAGGGAGGAGGCCGGGAGGGGAAGGGGCTGGGGCTGGTGGGGAGGAGGCAGGGGCAGCTGGGAGGGAGGAGGGAGGCCAGGTCAGAGGCAGGAGAAGACAGGAGGATGGAGCAGGTGGGGAGGCAGGGAGAGGGAGAGAGCTAGGAGAGGGAGGAGAGAAGCAGGAAAAGGAAAAATACCAGAGTCAAAAAAAAACCCCAGAGAGAGGAAGGAGGGAGGGTGAGCGTGGGAAAGTGCCCAGTGCAGGCAGGTACCAGTACAGCCACCTGGGCACTGGTCCCCATCCTGGCCCTGAGGCCTGTGCAGCCAGCCGCTGCTGGTGGTGCAGAGTGGAGCTGCCACACACCCTGGCCAGGCTGAGGCCTGGACCTCCCTGCCCTGCAGTCTGGAGGGAGGGCCCACTGGTCCTGCCTGTTATCTCCCCTTTGTTACTTCCTGCATCTACATACACTGATATAAATTTCTATGCAACATAAATATACATGTATAAATCTCTCTCTCTTTTGCAATCTTGCAAGATAACCAGGCGTGGAGCAGAGGCTACAATGATAAGAAGATTAGAGAGGATCGCTTCATCTGTTGTAAGATTTCCAGGAGGGATATTTGTTCTCAGGAGACCAGCCAGAAGGTTATCTAAATAGGCTGTGTCTGAGCGAACCCAGAGCTGCTCCCCACTGGGACATTAATGGTACAATTAGCCAGAGACAGGCGGGGCAAAGATGAGTTATAATTATTATTTTATTATCTTGGGCTTTAACAAACCCAGTCAGTTCATCTGGGTGTGAAAAATTAACTGTTCTCACAGCGGCAAATTTCACAGGGTTTGGTGTTATGTATCTTTTTCTCCAGAGAGGGGGCCAGGCTGTGCGAGGGCTCAGGGGTGAAAAGGACGCCACAGTTTCTCTTGGATGTATCCCTGTGACCAGGTTCTCTGGATGAGGGAAAAAAATCTGCCAACCATTCAGGGCCTGTTGGAAGAATGTTCTGGAGAAACACCTTCTAACATAAAGATAGACTGGGTACAGGATGGACTAAAGCCCTTCCTTCCTTAAAATAAAAAAAAAAAAAATTTAAAGCACTTGGTTTCCGAGCCAGTGGAGGAAAATGTCATTTTGGTCTAGAATCATGTGGCCGGAAGCCATGGCCATGGGTCCTGCCCAGCTGTGGGGCTGGAGCAGTGGCCAGTCTGGACCGAGTCCTACTGTCAATGCAAAACTGAGTGGGGAAAACGTGAGAGGCATGGTCCACAGAGGCAGTGGGAGCAGGTGGTGAGGCACCTGCAGCGTGTGCAGGTGAAGGCTGCCCCACCTGTCTCTTGCTGCATTTTTAAATATTTTTTTAGTTGGCAATGGACTTTATTTCATTGACTTATTTCTTTCCCCGCTGAGCCACGGCCCCAGTCAACTCTGTGGGTTCTCTGCTTTCCACACGCATGAATCTTTGTGCATGACGATGGCGTACATGACTCCCTCCCACCCCGTTTGTGACAGATGCCTCTGCTTTAGACTCTGGGTCATGCACACAGTAGGAGCACAGTAGGAACTTTAGGAGGCCACGGAATTCGGTTGCTGATGGAGAGTCCAGCGGGTTGCTGGGAGTTCATTCCAGCTGGCCAGCACTGATGTGGCCCAGAGGTTAACCAGGGAACCTCACAGTGGCCCTTCAGCTGCTCAGACCTCGGGGCACCTGCTGTGTGACCAGCTCTGCTCTGAGCATGTCCCTCAGCTGGCCTCGCTCAGCCCCACGATGTCTTGGGAGGGAGGATCTATTTGTCCCACTGTGGGCCATGGGGTCGGCTTGGAGAGGTTCTGTTTGTACAGCACTTACTGTGCCCACAAGGGCTTGTCCCTGGGCCTTGGGATGGCCGGTTCTGGGTCCCCACTCCCAGCTTACTCTGCAGCTGTGACCTTCACTGCCTCCCTGAGTTTGCCCCACCTTCTCTCCTTACAGCAAGGAGCCACTTCTTAACTGGGCCCATGGCAGCCCCCACGTATGCAGGTGGCTCATTTGGAGGTTTTTGGGGGGAATGGAAGGAGCCCAGCAGAAACCTGGAGCCAAGTGCTGGGTCCAGCCAGCCTCTGCAGTGTGACCTCAGCCGACCTCCAGCTCTCTGAGCCTCAGTCCTCCCAACTGCAAACACCTTCCAGGGAGCACCTGTGGCAAGGTTACTCTGGGTCAAGGAACATCAAAATGCTCAAGAGAGGTTCATTATGGAGGCTGAGGGGACAGCTGAGTGCCCACCGAGGCCCTCTCCTCCCTGCCTTCTATATCCAGGATCCTGGATTTGGCTCTGGGCAGGAACAGGGGTCTTGGGAGATTCTTTACAAGGAGCTGCCCAGCTGAGAAAGGACCCCTTGCCCCTTCACAGCCTCTGGCCTTCTCTCCGCCTGGAAAGAGGCTGGAGGCTGGAAACAGGACCTCCTTACTGGGGGACCTTGGGACGCAGACCCCCACCCACTCCCAGAGCCCCCAGCCAGGGTGGTTGGTAAGGGCGGGGAGGACGATTGTCAGCTTGGCCCCAGCCACCAAGGCGTGACTGGCAGCTGGCCAAGTGGGGCCATTATTATTACCGCCATCCATGCTGTCGTGGTTGTTGGACTATGTTGCTCAGGTCTCCTCGGGGTTGAGCCCACACCCAGCCTCCCTGCCTCCTGGCCTCCTCCCTGCACCCCAGCCCTGCTCCTTTCGCATCCCCTGCTGCCGCCCCTCACCTGCTCCTTCCTCATTATCTCACTTGCCACAGGTCTGTCCCATGCACAGCTGCCATCTTTGTTCCAGGCCATTATCTGTGGCAGCGCGGCCGAGCTGGGCCACAGGCAGAAAATCACGGCGTAGTAGTGTGTCTGCAGCTATTTCTGTGTGTGTCCAGCTGATCCATCATGCCACCTGACACCAGGCAGGTGGCAGCCGGGAAGCCCGCCGGCCACTCTCGGAATCTCCACTGCCCCTCCGCGTGCAGGACCAGATGGGCTGGGGGCCACGGGCACACTGTGGGCCTCAAGGGTCTCCCTCACTAGGTCCCACCCCAGCCCTATCAGTAGGGCAGCTTCTTCTACCCTGTTATTCAGATGTGAAACTCAGGCTCAGAGAGGGACACTCACTTGCCCCAGGGCACACAGCAGAGTGGGGGCATCGTGGGGACTGGAACCCAGGTCTGTTGATCCTGAAGTCTGTGATCTGAAGCACCTTGCCCTGCTGTTCCCAGAGCCTGCCTTTCAGAGTAGCAGAGGGATTTGCACATTCAGGACATGGACAGAGGCCCAGTACCTGCCCAATCATTTTCTAGACACAGAGTTGGGAGCCCCTCTCATCCTGGAGCGGGTGGGTAAAGTTGGGGGTGGGAAGGAACAGACATCATGGTAGGCCAGAGCACATGGATATGAGCAGGGGCCTTGGGGCCCACACCAAGCTTCTGCCTCTGCCTTTCCTGCTGTGTGACTTGGTCCAAGTGGCTTCACCTCTCTGTGTGTCAGATTCCTCGTGGCGGTGACGGGCGGCCCTCCATCAAGGGGCAACTAGGAAGATTCAGTGCATGGTAGGAGGGTCTGACACTCCGGAACATGCCCTGCAGTCCTGTGGCTGTCACCTACCTCTCCAAGGAGCCCAAGCACGTCCACATATCACTCCCATTTCGCAGATGCCGGATCTAAGGGGGCTCAGAGCCCTGCCTGAGACCACCTAGCTAGGAACACCCTGTAATTTTCTTTCTGCATCTTTAGGCATTATCTGAGCACCTACTGTGTGCTGGGTTTGGCCCTGGGTGCTGCTGCAGTTACAGAAGGACAGCTTCGTAGCAGCCCCAGGTCAGTTCAGGGCCCTGCTCTCAGCCAAGCTTTAAGATGCCTGAGCACCGCTCTGCCCAGCGCTCCTGAGAGGGAGGCTCCGTCATTCTCCTCAGGCAAATAAGAACACGGAGGCCCCAAGAGTTAGGCCAGGCAGAAGGTCTCAGCCTCGTGGAGGGTCAGCCAGCCAAGACCGGCGGGCAGACCCGCCATCAGTTATGAAGCAGCACCACCCAGGTGGAAAGGCCCAGCAGGCCTGGCGGACCACAACTCAAGCCTGGGCTGCTGGGCACCAGGAAGGCTTCCTGCAGGAGGCAGGTGGGAGGCACCGAGCGGGACACCTAGAGACAATATCTAAGGCAGGCCACGGGTGCTGGGCTGGATGGGACCCAGGACTTAGGGGCCTGCAGGAAGGGGCTCTGACATCACATGGTGGACGCAGGGATCAGTGGCTCACGTGGGCGTATCCAACCACTGGGGGCGACAGCCCGGCTTGGCACTGCTAGGTGACAGTTTTGGCCCTGGGACATGCGCTTGATGGAAAAATCACAGAATGCAGGACCCCAAGACAAACCTCAGACCCAGCCGTCAGCCAGGGCCAGCGGGTGAGCCAGAGCAAAGCAGGGATGGGGCTGCAGAGGCTCCGGTTGTGTGAGGTCTGGGGTGGGGAGGCCCACACCGTGGGAGTAAGTGCTGTGGAAATGCCCAGAGGTGCATCCAGGGCCCAGGGCAGGAAGGGCTTCGGTCAAGATGGAAGCCAGTTGTTTGTCCCTCTTTGGCATCTGCTGGTGCCTGACCCCATGCTCCATGCTTGCATGCCCACCTTGGGCCTCCTCTTTCCCTCAGCCTGATGGGAGACTCCTGTGCCACCCGCCTCACAGACGAGGACCCCGGGGCTCCGAGAGCCAAAGGCACCTGGGCTCTGACTCCAGAGTGCAAGTTTTCAGCCTTCACAAAACACAGAGGCCTTCTCCCTCTCAGGTCTCCCTTTGCCCATTGGGGTGGGGGAGGCTGGGCCAGAATGTCCCCTCCCAACTTTAGAGGAGTCTCCGCCATACTTCCTATGGCCTCAGCCTAACCAGTCCTCCCAGCCTCACCCATCAGCAAGACTCCAGCCTGGCCTTGCCATCCAACTCCTACCCACCCTGCAGAGTCCTGCCAAGAGGGCCCCGCCCCAGGGAGCTTCCCAGGCCAAACGGCCCTTCATCCTCGGTCACCTCCTCCTGCATCAGGGCATCCTGTGCTGGGATCGTTTTACTGGGTTTCTTGGTTAGAAGGATGATATCAGCTACTCTTTATTAAGCCCCTGGTGTATGCCAGGCTTGGTCCAAAGGAGAAGTTGTAATCATGGTAGAAGTGCAAGAGTGGACATTGCAATTGCCCCTGGGCCTCCATGGGGCTGCTTCCGGGACCTGCCATGGATACCCACGTCCAAGATGCTCAGGTCCCTCGCGTCCACAGCAGAGCATTGGCACGTAACCTCCGCTCCTCTTCCCAGACACGTCAGATCATCCTGATGACTCACAACACCTCATACGAGGCGCACGCTCTGTGGGCAGTGGCCACACGGTCCTGATCAGGACATCAGGACCCTTCAGAGAGCACTGTGCACACAGCACATTGTCCCCACAGTACCTTCCATCCGTGGTTGTTTGAATGCACCCACAGATGCAGAAGGGGGCTGTCCTGGGCATCTCAGCCCCCGAGGCGCCGGGCACCGTAGCGAGGACTTTGGTGTGCACTGTTCGTTGAGCACTTACTGTGTGCCAGGTTCCAGGGCACCATGGCAGTTGACACCTCCCTCCCCGTCTGCAGAGCCACACTGCCACAGCCACCTGCCTGGCTGATAGTTCACTAGATCCAGATGGCAGCCCAGGGTAGCCCTGTCCTGGCCCCTTTCTCAGCTGAGACAAGTGGCCCTCAGACGGGTGCAGGGGATTTGCCCTGAGGAGAGGTGGGGCCAGGTCCCTGGCAGCCCCGGGATGTGAGCCCAGCATTCCATCCATGGCTACCCTCCCTGCTGGTAGGAACAGTGACACAGGTGTGACGTCTATGTAGGTCCAGTCCCAGCCCCTGGGCCCCCAGCTGGCCTATCTTTGTTCTGATCTCTCTCTCCCTCTCTCTCTCCCTCTCTCTCCCCCTCCATCTCTCCCTCTCTCTCTCCCTCTATCCCTCTCTCTCTAAGTCTGGCTGTTGATTCCCTTATCCATCTTTCCTTCTCTCCTCTCCTCTCCTCTCCCCACTGCCACCTGGGCTCAGGACCCTCCTCCATCCTGAGTGTGGGGGATGGACACAGCGCCACCTGGGCAGAGGTCCCTGGCAGCAGGGGGTGGGTGGCAGGTGTCCAGGGACTGGGGATCTCCCCAGCCCCAGGAGGTGCAGGGAGCCTCAGGGATAGCAGGGGGTGCTGCGAGTCTGGCCTGAAGGCTGGCAGGGAAGCCCACCAGGTCCCAGGGAGAGTGTCAGGGTGGAGAGAGACTGGAAATCATGGGGAGGATGGAGACCCAGATGGGGCATGAGACATCCCACAGGGGCAGGGGATGGTTGCCCAGGGCTATAACTGAGTGGGGAGGGGTGGACTGTGCATGTGTGTGTGCATGTGTGTGCATGTGTGCAAACATGTGTGCATGTGTGTACGTGCATGTGCATGTGTGGGTCTATGTGTGTGCATGTGTGTGTGCACGTGCGTGTTCATGTACATATGTGTGTGTGTGTGTGCACATGTGTGTGTGCGTGTGTGCATGTGTGGGGCTATGTGTGTGCATGTGCATGTGCACGTACATATGTGTATGTGTATATGTGCACATATGTGTGTGCATGTGTGCATGTGTGGGTATATGCGTGTGTATATGTGTGAGGGTGGGTGTGCATGTGTGTGCGTGCATGTGCATGTGTGTATGTGCACATGCGTGTATGTGCATGTGCATGGCAGGATGGGACTGGAGCGTGCATGTGGAGTGAGTTGGGACAGGATGGGTGGACTCTTCACGACAGGGACTGGAGACGGCTGGTTCATGAGCATCGCAGGACAGGCCAGGTGCTCTCTGGGCCGAGGGGTCGGTGGCCTACTCTCTGAGTGGAGGGATGGCAGGTGCAGAGACAGAGGGCGCCTCCCCGCTGCCAAGGTCCAGGAACAGCAGCAAGGGAGTCGAGGCCCCGGGCAGCTTGCAGTCCCTGCACAACACATTCATGGATGCATTTTTTCCTGTCTTTAAAATCAGGAGTTGCCACAGATTTCAGGGGAAGCAGCCTTGTGAGGCTGGCTGGCCAACGTGATAATTAACAAAGGAGCCCGGATTCCTGGCCTCTGTATTTACTGATATGCACACACAGGAGATGAGGCAGCTGAATAGTTGATTTCCCAGTGGTTTGGCTCCTGCTTGCTGCAAAGTTGTGAACAAAATGACTGTTCATGCATTGAATGAACTTACACAGCCCTCCATATGGAAATGGAGATAATCCAGGGCCCACTTGTGTCTGGGCTCTGGCAGGGGAGCCAGGAGGGGAGCGGAGGGGGCCTGGGAGGCTCCACAGAGACCCTGGGAGGCTCAGGGCCTCTCAGAAGAACAGTTCACAGCTGGCAGGGAGTTTAGCTAGATTTTGTTGGTCAAACACTTAGGAGAATATGTTCTCCCACCTCCCCACCCTGGGGCTGCTCACAGTCACCCTGTTTCTTTGGCTCAGACCTCACCAGGGATGTAATGCCTGGTCCGGGTAGGAAGGGTTTAGGCTGCAGTACAAAAGAGAAGGATTATGGGTAAAGTCAGAGGGCACGGGGATTAGAGATATGATGTATTAAGGGGCTGCTCTGCCAGGAATATGCTTCCCGTCTCCATGAGGCCTGTGTTAATTGATGGGAAGAAGTCTCCCTCATGCCCCCTCCCACCATCTCTTCTCCAGGCTCCAAATTCAGCCCCCAGTTTCCACATCCTGTGCCTCCCCAGCCTGTGGCCCTGCCCCAAGCCCTTCCAACTAGTCCATGGCTTTCCTGGGGAATCTGCCCAGGCAAGGGTGGATGCCCAGTTCCGGCCTCCTGTTCCCGCCCACATAGGGAGGTTTGGTGTGTGCACGTAGCCCAGTGGCTCAGCCTCCATCCACCTCAACTTTTTGATCTGTAAAATAGGAACCGGAAATTGTAGTGGCCGGGTTGGTGATTTTCGGGGGAGGTGATCACCTACTGTGGACCAAGCAGCATGCTGGGTCTCTGGGAACCAGACACAGAGGGGAGTCAGTCCCACCCACTCTGGGTGTTTGCCAAGTGGGGAGGTGACTCAGGCACAGGGAAGTCAGATCATCAGTCAAGTGAGATGGCGCACAGGGAAGGAAACGGGGTGCAAGAGGTTGAGCAGGAGAGAACTGGCAAGGCGTTTGGGGGGAGTCTGTGGGGGGGGGAGGTGAAGGCTGGGAGGAGGCTGGCCTGGGGGCCCAGAGCTCAGGAGGGGCCTCCAGCAGAGCCCAGTGGAGCAGAGACCTCAGGAGGACCCTGGGGACATGGCAGGTGCCAAGGGGAGGCTGGAGGTCCTTGAGCAGGGGTAGCCCCCAGAGGGTTGTAAGCTGGAGGTGACCTGGATGGGCTCCATTTGCACTTTTACAAGCTCAGCCTGGTGCTGGGTGGAGAAGGGGCACCAAGGGCCACATGGGAGGAAGGGCACAGGCAGAGCGTCAGAGCCGGCTCTGGGGCCAGCCAGCCTGGGCGAGCAAACGGGCTTCTCCTCTCCAAGTAGTGGGACCTGGGGCAGGTCACCTGGGTTGCCCTGACCATGGGGACCTCAGTCCCAGAATCTCAGTGGCAGAGTGGCAGCCAGACCCTCCTGGAGTTTCCATTACGCTTAAATCTCTCACGGGTGCTCAGTCCACCCTGCTGTCTCCATTGGCATCAGCCTCGCCATTCAGGCCAGAGATGGTGGCAGTGTTTGTTGGGGTGGGTGACGGGGAGCAGAGGCACCCTTGGAGCATCCTGGGGAATTGAGCCAGATGCTCATCTGCCTTGGATTGCTCAGGATGGGAGTGCAGCTTTGTGTCCTCCTCCAGGGAAGGAAAAGGCCCAGAGATTTCTTGGTGACACTGTACCCACACCAAATCATGGAGCCTGTGCCTGGCTGCCAGGCTCTGCCCATCCTGGGCTGCTTTCATGCAGGGGAGAGAGAACAGCCTGGAGTCCCTCGCTTGGGGGCCTCCCCTTGACAGCTGGGTCTGCATGATTCTGGGCTGTGGGAGGCTGTCCTGGGCCATCAGTCCTGGGCTCCCTGGCATCCCCAGGTCCAGGGGATGGATCCCTGCTCCACTGGGAACAGACTAGCACCACCCAGCCCAGCATGTTCTGTTAAGGATGGGCAGAGGATGTTCTAGAAGGTTCTAGAGGAAGATCTTCACGCTGTCCCTTACTTAGCAGTAAAAGGGCTCCTGGAGACCTTGCTCTGTCCTTGAGAGATTCAAAAGGCCAAGAACCAACAAGCAAACCAGCCAGAGAGACCAGGACAAGCTGGCACTCTGGCTCAGAGCTGCCGGGAGGCCAGGAACGGGAATACCCTGTGGAGGGGTACGGAGAGTCCTTTGTCCCCAAGCACAGCCTGGGGCACTGTACAATGGGACCCTCTGTGACAAGTTTGAGTTGGAAGTGAGGGTCTTTTCTGGGGACCTCCAGCATCCCCTCCCCAGACAGGCCTGGCATCCTGGTGGCAGGGAGACTGGAGAGATAGCCAAGCACAGGCAGCACAGTGACCCGGGTTGGAGCCTGGGACTGAAAGAGGCCACGTATCGGGTCCCCTCTGGCCGCAGAGAGAGACACGACAAATGTCTGAAGCTTTGGAAGTTTATTGTGCACAGTTCCTCTCCTACGCTTCTCTTACCCCTAGCTTCTGCACACTCCCAGCTTCCCTTTTCCCAGCTTCTTCCACTCCCGCTTACTCCCTCCTTCCAGCTCAGCTCCAGCCGCTGCTGCTGCTGCCGCCGCCGCCGCCGCCGCCACCGCCGCCGCCGCCGCCGCCGCTTCCGCTTCTTCCGTTCCGTTCCCCCTCGCTCTCCCACCCACCAGGCTTATATACACTTCAATCAATCAGGGGAGAGTACACGAGATAAACGTGGACAGCTGCAGGCACAGGATGGGTACACGAGGGGGCATGCTCTAGTCACATCGTTAACTAGCCAATCATTGGAATTCGCTGGTTGTTTACTGTATAGCTGGCCGCTTTTGGCTCAGCGTCAGGCGCCATCTTGACCATGCCTAAGGCTGGGGGTCCCGGAAACCCCCACAGTCACGTGTTGGAGAAACCCATCCAACTCCACCGAGGAGTTCAGGGAAGGGATGATCAAGGGGTTCATTTCTTAGTTTCAATAAAGATACATCCAGAGGGTGGCCGCGTAGGGATGGTGCTGTCGTGGAGAAGGTGGGGATTCTAGGTACGATCTTAGCAACTCCTCCCTGAATCTGAAGTTCTTGCAAAATTGGGAATTTATTTTTAAAAATCAAATGCTGCTTTAGAAAGACATCTGGCACTGGCCTGCCGTGTCAGAACCCATTGCCTGTCTAAGGACCCTGTGTTCATCTCTGTTTGCCATTTGAAGGGAGTTCATTTTTTTCTTTTTAGTTTCTTTTTAGTTGAAAGTGCACGTCACCATTACCAGTGGACGATCAGTGTCTCCTGCCGCACACAGAGGGTGGCTGTAAGGACAGGTGGACAGAGCAGAGGCTCTTGCCCAGAGGCTTGGGCCTGCTTTGGCTTCCCTGCTGTCTACAGGGTGGGATGCCTCGGGCAGGTGTGAGGAACCCACCCGCAGCCTGCAGACCCCTGCTGGCTGGGATCCCAAGGATGGAGGAGACAATAGAGAAAGGAACTCATTCCTCGCCATGTGATTCAAGGTCATTTCAACTGTTGTCTGTGAGCTGCTGGAGGGGGATCCCCATTCAGTAGGAGGCACCCCAGTCATGCATACCTCCTTATGCAAATTGATTTAATTTGATTTAAAGGTAAAGACAGGACAGATTCAGGTCTTCCATCCAGCCAGCCACATTCCATGTGCCCAGTAGCCAAGGGTGGTGAAGGCGACCACGTGGGACAGTACAGGACATCTCCACGCTGCAGAGTCCTGTCACGCACCACTGCTCTAAGTCAGGGCTGGGGGCCAGGGACACAGCTGTAAAGACCCCCTTCCTCTCAGCACTGGTTAAAGGGGGCAGGTGAGTGGCCCCTGGAGACAGCAGGGGACAGATAGGGCTAAGGCCCCCAGAGACCGGTGGACATCAGCTCTGGCCATGGCAGGCTCACCAAGGACCCTCCCCTCAGCTCCAGGACCTCCTGCACCCTGAGATCAGTGGTGCTCAGCATCAGTTCAAGATCTTGCCTCCCCAGTCCCCATCATGCTCTTCCCGAAAGCCAGCCCCACCCCTCCCTGGGCTGACGCCTGACTTAGAAACAGATGGAGCTACGTCTGCAGAAGGGAAGAAGCAGGCGACTTCCAAATTGCAGATTTTCACCAAAGACGTTCCTGAGTCTTCTTGATCTTTCCCAGCTAACTAAAGTGTCTAGTTCCACAAAACTGCTTTAGTCATTTTCCAACCTCCCTCCCATTAAGAGAAAAGCAAGGTCGGAGTGGGAAGGACCACTGTTTACTGCTGTGTCACCAAAGGAAAGTCACCTAACCTCTCTGGGCACTCAGTTGCTCAGTCTGTGAACTGGGATTCTCAGAGATAGAATGCTCATGATTCAGTGACGTGACATGGGTAAAGGGCTTGGGATGTGGTTGATTGTGAAACTCAGTGAATATTATTGAAAAGATTAAGCAAGGGGTTTGTGGGTGCCCATTGCAGAATATAAAGAGGTGCAGATACAGTAAGGATAGCCACGGGAATGCTGGTAACAGGTGAATGTCATACCTAAGGGAATCCACTCTCAGGCACTCAACATCCCAGGCCCCCCAAATCCCTTGTCCCCCACCATTTCAAGGTAATGTGGTAGACATCATCAGTGGTATTCATCAATATCCAGGTCTCTCCTCCTGGGTTTGGGTGGGGCTTGGGTGATCGCAGGTCCTCTTTCTCTTGAACTTTGGAATGATGATGTGGCTGGTTTGCGTCAAATTAAAAATGAGCAAAAAAAAATTGCACCATTTCCTGGCCAAACATCTCATCCAAGGCACTGAACCCTCCAGCCCTCTCTTTCTCTGCTGCAGGGATTATGGGAAGATGTGTTAAGGTAGCCATGTTGTGCCGTGGTGACTCACTCAAGCTGGGTCCCTGAGTGACTCCAGTGAGCACAGGGACACTTGTTGATTTGTGAGGGACAAGTGAGATGAGCAAGAAATGCACCTGCCCTATTTCAGATCATGAGATGCCTGGGATGTTTGTTACGTAGCATGACTCAGCTCATACTGACAGTTGCAACTCAAATCGGTCCTCCCCAAAGACTGGGTATTAGAAGCAGAATTGAGATTTACTCCTAAATTGAGGCCTTCCCCTGCTGTCACTGCTGGATGACCACCTCTGAACCCAGCCAGGCCTTGAACTTGACTGAGAGTTACAGAAAGAATCCCAGCCACATGCCAAACCACCTTCCCCCTCCCTGAACCAAATGCCTCCTCCACATTACATGATCCACCTCCAGTCTGGGAACATATTAGTGGTGATGCTTTAAAAAAATAATAATATAAACCCCACATCAACACACAAGAGATACCCACCCAGCATGTCTCCTCTTCCCCAATAAAAAGGACATGCTACTCTTACAAGAACCCACAGAGCTCATTATGCAAAGTCTTTCCTGGTTAGTCACAGCAATAAGATCCTTGAAGTAATGTGAGTGTATTTTGATTTTAAGAAAAACTAAGAAGATAATTACATTATTCTAAAGTATCTGCTAAATGAGATTGTTCTTCAGCAGAATCTCAACTTTTTTCTTTTTTTCTTTCTTTCTTTTTTTGTCACTTCAAGTGTTGGGGGTACTCAGGCTGCATTTTGTGCTTATGGTGTAATTTGACATTCATTTCCCCCATTTGAAAAAAAACAGATCAACACTGATGGCATAATGCTAATAGGAAAGCGTCCAGGTCTTGAGATTTTCCAAGATGCCCTTCGATCTATCGGGAAATTGAGTGTGGGTTTCTGGCTCCCTGGAGCAGACCATCCAAGAGGCTGTAGTAAGAATCTGGCCTTTAATACCCATAGAGTACAAGGAAGGTTCCAGAAAGTTTAGCCTTGCTGCCCCCCAGGCTCCCAGAGGCCAGCCACAGCTGGGGTGGCTCTTCCCCCACAGTCCCCAGTGGTCCAGATTTCTACTGGTTACTCCAGGCTGGGCCAGGAGCCACCGTGACCAGCAAAATGACCAGAAGTGAGGCTCTGTGGCTTCTGAGGCTGTGTGGCTATGAGGCTCCTCAGGGTCACACTGGAGACTGGAAGTCCCCCCCTGGCTGGAAAGCCACATACACCGGCCACATGGGGAGAGAGGCTGAGGCCCCTGGCACAGGAGGACCAAGAAGCCCAGCCAAGGCTGGACCAGGCCCCAGGTGCGTAACCTGGCCAAGCTGCAGCTGGCACCGTCCCCCTGGGCAGCTGGGCTTCCCGGTGACCAACCTCACATGCCCAACCCCACCAGACACCATGTGGAGCAGAGATGAGCTGTCATTGACTGAGTGGCAGCGTCACTGTGACAGGCATGGAGATGGCCACTGGACCTGTCCTGTGGCCTAGGACAGCCTAGGCTCAGGAGATCCTGGACAGCCAGACCCTACCCAGTCCCCAAAGACCCCTCTGCCAGTGTAGGCGGGACCCGTGACTTGGTTCCTCTCAACAGAATGTGACAAAGCTCACATCCACGGCTCCGTAAGATTGTCACTTCTGTCCTGCTTGACACTTTCTTGTGCTGGCAGCGATGAAGCCACCCGCTCAGGGCGGGGCCCAAGTGGCAGGGAGCTGTGGGCCACACCACCAAGGCCCTGGGCCCAGAGGTGAGTGGGAAGCAGGTCCTTCCCCTCCAGGCCTGGAAGCTCTGAGCCCTGTGTAGCGGCTCCCTGCAGCATGGACACCACCATGCTGAGCCCAACACACACAAGGTGAGGTGACTTGTGGTGATGGATCACACAGCAGCTGATGCAGGTACTGAGCACAGCACCTAGCAGGTAGCAGGGCCCAAAAGGGAGGCTGGCGGTCCCCTCTGCCCAGTGGTCTCCCAACGTGGGAGTGTAGGCCCCTCTGTCTGCAGGACTGGGTTCCCTGAGGACAGAAGTTTTTCCCAACGCTGCTCCCACCATTCGGAAGACCCAGAGCCGCAGCTGGGCAGGAGGCCATGCTCGAGGTCCAGGAGGCTGCTGGGGAGGCTGCTGTGGACACATCCACCCTGGGTCAGCCCATGGGGAACTTCCATCCTAATGATGAGGTGGACAAAAATTAAATTATACAAATACTGCTGTCAGGAACGCTGAGGTTGGCAGGCATCTGCAGAAAGCATTTGGGGGCATGGCCGAGGGGCTGGGACCCTGTGGTGCCAACCCTGCCTCAGCAGCTGGCCATCTCCAGGGGATCCTTGCATCCACTTTATGGACGGGGACCCACAGGCCCAGGAGGTCAAGCCACAGGTGGACATGGTCAGTGAGGCCAGCCAGGATTTCAACTTCCCTGCCTCCACTTCACCCTCAGCCTCCCTCTCCATGTCTCTAGCTTCAGCTTTGTTAACCACCATGTTCTGATCCTCTGTGTTTTCTTGGCTATCTGATGGACCCATTAGAGACTGGGGTGCTGTGTCGGGAGACCCCACTCTGGGTGCAGACTGATGACCCAGCCCACAGGTCTGCCTCTCTTTCGAATGGCACTCAGGAAACCTGCCTCTGCCTGCAGAGTGTGCTGGGTGCCCGTACTGGTGGCAGCTGGGAGCCCTGGGGACCTTGGGGTTCTTCAGATCTTGGGTCCTCAACCAGGGCTGGGTTGGCCTTGTTGGGGGCTTTTGACAATACCTGGAGGCATTTCAAGGTGTCACATCCAGGGTGGGTAGAGATCAGGGAGGCTGCTAACCACCCTATAACACCCAGGACACAGCACCCCCAACAGAGACCCATCTGACCCCAAATGCCAGTGGTGCCAAGGTTGAGCAATCCTGTTTAGACAAAGGCAAACCCCTACCCGGGTGAGGGCTGGGAGGAGGGGTACATAGAGAACCGTTCCTCTGGGGCCTCATTCTAGGTCATCACAGGCCCACAGGTTCACTTTAGTTAGAATCAGTAAGAGAGCCTCTTCTCCTTAGCCCTTACGTTAAAAAAGAAGAAGAAGTAGCTACCTGAATGGAGACTGTAACTCATGCCTACACGTTTTAAGGGTCCTGTTACACTGGAGGCCCTGAGGTGTCCTCCCTGTCCCCCCTGGCAGTGCCCCACCCCCACCCCCACTCTGGCCTGTAGAGTAGCAGGCGGGCTCCCTGCTGGCCTTGCTAGCTCTCGGGGCAGCGTGTGTTGGCTACTTGGAGGGTTGGAATGGTCTTTAAGGGGCCAAGCACTTTAATCACTAAGTCAGTTTCCTTGATAATCATTTAAAACATCATAATGTAGAACTTGCGGGTCGCTTCTCACCTACCAGGCCCCACTCTCAAATCCCCAAAGCACCCGTGAGGGGCTGCTGTTAGGCAGGGTCTAAGATGCATTCATGGAGGCACAGAGGGGCTCTGTAGCCCGCTTGAGGTCACCCGGCCTGGGAGCGGTGGACTGGGGCTGGACCCTGGCCAAGCTTCCTCCAGAGTTCGCAGCTAATTCGGTGCTCCAGGGCTTCTGCCATGGCTAATTAGCAGTGGGCTGCATCTCTGCCCTCAGAATTGTAGGACCTTACCTTAGAATTGAATATGGCAGAAATGAACTGCTACTGACCGGAAGAGACTGGCTACCCACTCAGCCTCCTCTTCACTCCCTCCCTCGCTCCAGGTTGGCAAGGAGTGACTTTATCTACAGAGGGTCTGCACTGGTATCACCCAATGGCAACTTTGGTCACTTGAATGCTGAAGAGCCCATGTTATTTCTCTCGGAGATTCTCTCTCAATTTGGTTTTCCCTGTCCCCCCTGGCAATGCCCCCCACCTCCACTCCGGCCTGGAGTGGAGTTTTTTCTTGCTGTACCTTGGACAGGCCGTTGGTCCAGGGTGACTTCATCCTCAATAATCCTTAGACTACACACAGACCTGACAGAGCCAAAGCCCTGGGCAGGTGGCAGGATGCTCAGAATTTGTGGCCCACAGGCCTGAAATCCCCGGAAATCTCAAATCCATACACAGCTTAGTCCCTGAGATTGAAGAGTTCTGATCCTCCATACCAGTCAGCCAAAGAGACTTTGACTGGCAGAACCTGAGGTAGGAGAGTTGAAGGAAGTTCTTAAATCAGACTCCTCGAGCCGGAGCCTGGGAATACACAATCCCCTGCCTACGCCAGAACACACACTATAATGATATCCATAATCATAATACTACTGCTTCAGAGATCACCCACTCATAATAAATAGTGTATCATTTGCTCATAATATTTTATCATATAATATCATGACATCTGCTCACTACATCATATATTATGTGATTGACACTCAGCAAAAGAGCATCCTCAGATATATTTGCTTAAAAAAAAATAGTGTACTAGCTTCTCTGAGGAGGCCAGGACTTTCCCAGAGGTCACAGGGATCCCGGATGGGCCAGCCAGTAGCTCCCTGTCCACCAGGCATAGTTTAGGCTAGACACAGAGAAAAGGTTTCAGCTGGCACTAAGCCAGTTAGAAATGCAGAGTCCCGGGCCTGGTCCAGCTGCTGAATCAGACTCTGCATTCTGATGAGACGTTCTGGTCTGTAGGCAGAGGGCAGTTTAGGAAGTGCTGTCCAGTGAGTCCCTGGATTTTAACTGCCTCCACACAGAAGACAGGGTCTGAGCACCTCACAGGCTGTGCAGGATCCTGCTCCCATGGGGCAGGGACACCAGGGCAGGCAGGGGTCCCCTTGCAGAGCAGCCTCACACCCACCTGAGACAGACCCTCGGAACCTCCTGGAAGGCGACCTGTTCCTTCCAGGATGATGCATTTCCATTCAGAGGTGCATCGCTCAGCCAGGGAATATGGACTCTAAGAATATCCACCAGACCAGCATTTTAAAATCTCTTGTTTGTCTTTTTTCCACTGACTTCATTTCCCTGTTTCACAGAAAAATCACCAGGACAGGGAACTACCTAAGCAAAAACACATTTCTATTTTTGTGTTTCAGTTTCTTTAATCCCATGCTTCAAAATATATATGTGGAAGCCAGGCGTGGTGGGGTGCACCTATAATCCCAGCAACTGGGGAGGCTGAGGCAGGAGGATGGCAAGTTCGAGGCCAGCCTCAGCAACTTAGGAAGACCCTGTCTCAAAATTTAGAAAAATTAAAAAGGGCTGGGGATGTGGCTCAGTGGCACCTGGGGTCAATCCCTGGTTAAAAAAAAAACAAAAAACAAAAATAAAAACAAAAAAAACAAATATTTTTGCCAGTTGTGGTAGAAATAAGATCCACATATCTACAGAGGAAACACTTAAGAACAAAATAACCAGCGACCCCAGCACCTCGTGACCTCATGACTGTTGACGTGGGGGTTGACGTTCTTCATGTGGACCCTCTTCTGTGCCTCGTGGATTGTCCAGTGGCACCCCTGGTCTCTACCCACCAGATGCCAGCAGCGTCTCTACCCCCACCCCCATCCTCAATGATTTCAAATGTCCCCTGGGGGTCAAAATGGCTCCCCATTCAGAAGGAGGGCTCAGGCTGAAGAATCCAGAGCTGAGAAGCCCCGCAGACTCCCGCCCACGCCCTGCTCTGCAGAATCCCCTGCAGCTGGGATACTGCGCAGCTGTCAGCACCATCCCTGGCCAAGCCCGGGTGTGCCCCCGTGTGAACACGCATGTGTGCAAGGCCCCCAGGTGCATCACGGCAGTAATGGCTTCATCTTCCCCTCACACCCTGGCATTTTGAGCATTCATCAAAATAATTGACAAGGATGAAATTGGCACTTCCTGCTATGTCAGGCAGATAAGCTTTGCTGAATGTTGACTTCACACAAAGAAAATGACATGTGCTTGGGCCTCACCCTTGATCTGGCCAGGCCAGGGAAGGAGGCAGGAGGGGCTGGCCGGCCGCTGCGGTGCAGATGCAGCCCTGAGCGTTGCTTTTGCTCCTCGTGCACAAGAGACCAGGGGAGATAAGGAGGGACCATGGTCGGGTGCTGGGAAATCCACAGAAGGCACGGGACGGTCCTCCGGGGATGGCGGGGACTGGCTGATGGATTCAGAAGAGCAGAATAGTGGTGGGGACAAGGGGCCAAGAGGGCCGAAGGTTCAGGCTTACAGCCTGTCCCCCAGACCAAGGTGGCCGAGCATCCTATTTAGCCAGGGGCCCTGGGCTTTCCCAGCACATGGGAATTTCAGTGGACTGGACAGCTGCATAGATCAGCTCCTCATCTATCAAGTGGAGGGATGAGACCCTTCCCTGGCGTCCCTGGTGGAGGGAGGCGAAGGGTCCCTGGTTCCCACCCTCTGGGGCACCAAGCCATCACAGGGACAAGTGCTTAGAAAACAGGACTTTTTTTTCCTCCTGTCAGCCTGGGCTGGAGGGCCTCTCAGATGCCCAGGGAAGCAGGAAATTTTAAGACAGGCTCTTGTCTAGGTTGCTGAGGCTGGCCTCAATCTTGCAATCCTCCTGCCTCAACCTCGCAAGTCATCGGGATTTAGAGGCAGGAAACACTGCAGCCAGCAGAAGTCATTTATTTCCCTGAGAGTCTCAGGCTATTTTATTGAGGATCTACTATGTGCTAGGTGTGTGTCAGCAGCCATCGACAGGCAACAGGCGCCGCCTCCTCTTCACTGGAGAATCCCCTTCACTGAACGCCTGGTCACACCTTGACCCATGAAAGAAGAAGCTGGTTTCCAGGGCAGGGTCACGGCCACTCCTGAGTCACTTCTGGAGTCACTTCCAGGACTCTCGCAGCCTGTGGGGCCCTAGGCAAAGCCTCTCAGGGTCTCACCTGGTTTTGTCCTGCCTGCCTGGCTCATAGATAGGACAGAGTATGGCGGTGACTGGGCAAGCAGGCTGGGTAGCCTAGTGGGAGGGGCTTCTAGATCTGCCAGGCCAGGGTGATGCCCAGCATGGCCTTCTGCTGTGAGGCTGGAGGGAAGGAAAGGTGCAGGTTTCTCTGCTGTGTTCTCCTCCTGCTGGGCCTGCGGGGGAAGATCACTATGAGGACAGTGAGCTAGGAACACTTGCAAGGTGCTCAGAACAGTGCTGTGTGTGACAGATGTGTCCCCTTGTGCCAAACCACAGCACCAAGTGCCTGGCATCAGATATGGGGCAGAGGGCTCCCCGGGGGTGGCACGGGGTGACTCCGTGACCTCGACCTTCACACTGGTCACCTCCTCCTGGAGCCCTCCCTGATTACCCTGAGGAAGATCACCAGCTCTGTCAGTCGGGCTCTCTCCACTATCCAGAAGCAGCTGCATGAGGCCAGGACTGTGTCTGGCCTGCCCCACACCAGGGTTTCAGGTAGCCAGTTCCCACTGGAACCTGCGGATCCTTCTTCCTTTGCCCATCTCTCCAGCCAGGCTGGATCAGGGCGCCGAGACAATAAGAGGACTAGCAATTACATGGGCTGCGGTTCGTGTTCGCCCAGCCCTCCCCCCGCAGTGACTTCCTCCCCAGGCTGGGGTGGAGCACTGCCGGGAGCACTCCCAACAGGTGGGGCCATCCTCTCCCCAGCGCCATTCCGTGTCTATTCACTTGCGTTTCCCTGTAATCCTAGAAGAAGCTCGCAGCAGCAGAAGCCAAGTCTCAGAGCAGAAGGGACCTGTGCAAGGGACACAGCCAGACAATGGCAGAGCTGGGACACGTGTGCCCGCCTCCCCAGCCCTACCCCTCTCAGAGGACGTCCTAGAAGGCAACTGTCCTGACTCGGAGAGTCCAGCTGGCCTGGGCCCAGGTCCTCCTCCTGCTGCATGCTGGGGACCTGGCCAGAGTCCTGTTCTCTGTCCCAGCACTCACTCCCTCCCCTTAGAAATGGGAGGTCACATCCCCACTCCCTGCAAGTTGGGGAGGACCGTTAACTGGAAGTGATCACAGGGGTCCTCCAGGAACCGTCCCCACAGAGCAACTGGGAGTCGGGTCCCGGGTCACCCCTGCAAAGAGACCAGACGGTATGTTTCTTACGGCCCCAGCCTGACCAGTCCTTGGCCCACAGGGTACCCTCAGGCTGTGGGGGACATTGGCCCTGAGTGCCACCTGCCCTGCCTGCCAGGCTGCCACTGATTCCGGGTGGCAGCTCCACCCTCACCCGGGCCATTTCCCACTCTGTGCCTCGTGTCCCAATGGGGAGCAGTTGGGCTCCGGCTAATTGCAAATAATTTCTCAGGGCTCCTGCTGTTCAGTTAAATTCACAGGAACTAATGTGTCAAGAGCCCCACAGGGGGTGGAGAGCTGGGGTAGAACAGAGCTGTCCCCAAGATGGGAGCTGGAGGACTGGGGGATTTGCCAGAGAGGGAGGGTGACCCAAGACGCTGAGGTGGCTGCTGGACAAGTTTTATGAATATCGACTCAGAGAGGAACAGAGGAGCCAGTGACTGAGGAGTGGGACAGGGGGACTTGCCCACACCAGCCTGCCTGGGGTACCTTCCTCCTCCCGTCCCCACGGGGCCCTGTGGAGTAAGCATCCCCAGCCTCCACATTTTATAGGTGGGTAAACTGAAGCTCAGCCTCCTTAGGTCCCATCCCTGATGTGGGCACCAGCAGAGAGGGAAGAGCAGAAAAGCCTGAGGAGCCATGCACAAGCTGCGGGCCTGGGGGGACCTGCCTGGAGGCCCCGTGGCCTTCTCACTGGGCTGGGACAGGCCTCCAGCTCTCAGAGCCTCCTAACAGGCCAGGCCTCATGGGTTGCCATTAGGGTTAAATGAGAAATCGGGGCTGTTCTTCTTCCTTCCCAAGAGTCACACATCTGGGGAGTCCACATGAACTGCTCCTATCCCTTGGTGAGCTGCTGGGGGTGCAGGGCCATCTCTAGTGACCTGAAGTTTTGAGGGTCTGACTTCCCCTTCAAGGGCCTGGCTAGCGGAGTTCTTGGGGCCCCAATAGCTGGGGAAGCAGGGCAGAGTCTTCCTCCTATCAGGAGATGGCAAGTCCTGCCTCGGGGGTCTGCTGACCTGATGCCAGCCTCACCCTAGGGGACAGACCACACCTTTGAGGGGTAGAAGCACCTCTGAGAATCAGTCCCATGTTCAACAGATTCAACCTTGCCTTAAAACCAGGAATGAAATAAAAATGAAACTGATACACACATAATCATTTATCTTTATCTTTTATTGTGCATATCGGAACCAAATCTGCTTTGTTTATAAGGACCCAATGTGCTGTGTGACCTTGGGCAAGTTACTTACATGCCCTGTGCCTCAGTTTCCCACCTGGAAATGAAGTTAACATTAACAACCTCCCAGAGTGGCTATGGAGATAGTGACTTAAAATTACAGTGAAGCGTCACCTAGGTGTCTGTGTTACTAGTTGTCCCCACTAAGGCCCAGAGGCTTGGGTCTGAGGGCTTGGTACTAAGGAACCCAGGGGAGGGCAGGCCAAATGCAGCTGTGGCTCCTGTCTTTCATCAGGCGATGGTGGGGTGTCTCTGGAAGGCGAGGTGGGTCCTTGGCCGAGGTCCCCAGAGCTGGGTGTGACCTTTGCAAGAACATCTCCAAGGGCTGCCAGGTCCCTTGTCAGCTGGGCCCCTGTGTCTGGAGCAAAGGACCCTGAGTGAAGGCAGGGAGGGACTATCAACTCACCCAGGAGGCCGCTGGCCTCCTCCTCCCATGGGGATTACTAGAGGACTGGAGTCAGGGGACCTCTGGCCCTGGGACCTGGGACCATGGGCAGGTGGCTGCATCCTCTGAGCCTCCATTCCTTCGTCCATGCAGGAGTCCACTCCCCGCCTGCTGCAGCATCCCTGCCCCAACGGGAAGCAAGTAAAATTGGGTGCTGCTGGGAACTCGTGCTTCAGTGACTGCCAGGGCTACCAAGGGACCACAAATCGTCAAGTCCCAGCCCGGCATCCAGGAGATGAGCCACACCAAGTGACAAGGAAGGGCCCTGGCAGGGTCTGGGGTCCTGCAGCTCCAAGGTGCCCACCATGCTGGTCTCGAGTCCTCCTCAGCTGACATGAGCCCTCCTGGGGGAGGGGCAGAAAGTGCAGGGGGGTCCCCTGGGCAGCATGGCTCTTTGTCCTGGAGAGACAGAGATGGACAGAGAAACAGACACCAGACAGAGAGGAGAGGCCAGAGGAGAGAGAAACAAAGAAACAGAGATGACCAGGGACAAGATTCAGCTGGAGGACAGAGACAGGAGTCAGAGAGGGGAAGAGAAGAGGAGCGAGGGACAGACAAAAAGAAAAGTCAGGGACCTAATCAGACGTGGGTGGAGCAGGTGAAAACGGAGGCTGCGGAGCCGAGGGCAGAGGGGCGGGTGCGCAGTGGCACAGGACGCACAGTGGTGCAGCTACACACCGGGCAGCACCTGGGTGCACAGGGTGCTGCCCTCCGCCCCGACCCGCGGTTCCAGGCCCCGCCTCGTGCGCCCTGGGCAAGCGCCACCTCTTGCTAGGTCCCTAGTCCCCTGCTCCCCGCCTCCCACCCACCCCCCCGCGTCCCTGTCCTCCGGTCCCCACTGCCCCCTCCATCCTCAGAACAAGGCAGGGTTTTCTGGCATCTTTGTGGCCGCCCCGAAGTGCGCGGCGACAATGGCGGGGTGACCGGGTCAATTCGCGCGCGGAGGTGGGACGGGCGGGCACCAGCAACAATGGGGGCGATGCACCTGAAGCGCGGGCTTTGTGCGCATGGGAATTGCAACTGCTGCTCCCCAACCCAGCGCGGCGGGCTGCGCCATGCCAGCCGCCGGTTAACCCACTTGCACCCTTGAACTGCGAGCTGGGGCGGGGACCTGGGGCCCGGGAGGCCGAGGGCCTCCTGCAGCCTGGCCCTTACCTGCAGTGTGACCTGGACAGTCCCTGTCCTCCTGCCAGCAGTGCTTGCTCTCCTGAAAACCAGGGGTGGGTTTCAACGCTGACCCCTCCCAGGAAGCTGAAACTCAGAGCCCGCGGGGGGATCACGGAGGACAGGGGGAGGCAGACTTCAAGGTCAAGGGGATCTTGAGAATGTCCTTCTCTGCAGGCGATGGCCAGTGAGGCTCAGACCAGCAAGCTGTCCTTCCACAGGGTCCTTGTGCACTGAGATGCCCTCTGCCCAGCTCTGCCAGCATTAGCTGTGTGACCTTGGGGGAGTTGCCCACCCTCTCTGGTGTCCTCCCAGTGGGGAGCATTACACCCACCTACCTTAGGAAGCCTGAATGAGGTGATGTATTAGTGAGACTCCCTGGGCCTTTGTAAATTTGTACACCTAATATGTAATAATGACACCAGCTGAGCCCATTCTGTGTGCCAGAAACCATTCTGATCTTACAACACCTGTCTGACGACACTCACCCTCTGCTCTCCTGGAACATCAGTGGGGCTCCTTATTTTCCCCCCAGTGCCTCGACTTGCTCATCTATAAAATAGGGCAGCAGTTCCTCCCCTACAGGTATCAAGAACCCCTTCCGTTCCCCTCCAACAGCCCCAGAGCTGGGCTC
The DNA here is from genome assembly GCF_902686445.1 of Sciurus carolinensis. Taxonomy (NCBI): domain Eukaryota; kingdom Metazoa; phylum Chordata; class Mammalia; order Rodentia; family Sciuridae; genus Sciurus; species Sciurus carolinensis. The sequence continues at coordinate 1,015,187 of NW_025920117.1, forward strand.
TGGCAGGTGTGGGGAGCCCCTGGCAGGGTGGTCTCGGTTAAGGCCCTGGTGATCTGTTCCAGCTCCTGGGTGGCATGATCCCACCCAGGCTCCTGTCTCTGCCCCGCACCTCCTGCCACCCAGACCCCTAAGGACTGAGAAGTGGGGTCCTCCACTCAGTATGTGGAGCCTGGTAGAAGGCGGAGGTGATGGGACCCCTCTGGGGGCTCCCATGCCTTGTGTTTCAGCTGGCAGGGCTTCCACTCACACCTGCTCATGGGGACAGGGACAGAGACCACCGCTCTAAAGCTTCTGGCTGGAAAGTGGAAGCTAATTTAAAGACTCTGGGGTCACCCACCCCCACCCCAGAAATTCTCATTTGCACCCAGGATGTTTTACTTGCAGCCTCAGAGGGTCCCCACCATTGCACCCCAACACCCCAGAGCAGAACCTTGGGAGTGGCAGAAATAATCAGAAGCAGAAAGCTGAGCCTGCCTCGCTGTGGGGGCCCAGCGCCGAGCAAAGTTGGGGTTCTCCTCAAGCAAATCCGAAGCCAGGCTCTGAAAAGTCCCTGGGTGCAGAACCTGGACCTTCAAGTCCTGCATGGGGCCCCACCCAGAGCTCAATGCTGGGTTGGCATGAAGGGGTCCAGTGTCCCCATTCCCAGAAGAGAGTCACTGCCACATCTCTGGGCTCCCGAACAGGGCTGTCTTCCCGAAGGAGGGCAGGAAGGATCCAGAAGCCCTGCAGTCCAGGCGGAAGCCAGGAGCTGCTGTGCCAGCATGTGCCTAGGGCCCGCATGCCTGAACGGACACAGATGGGGTGGCTCTGGGCTGGGAGCAAGGGGCAGATGCAGCTACCCCAGAGCCTCAGCTGCCTATAAACACACTTGTCCGATGAGTTGTCAGTGAAACCGTTAATTAATTAGCTAATCCTGCAATGAAGTGGATTTTAAATGGCTCCCCCTCCCAGCCTCCTATATAGATAATTGTTGCTGAGGGATCTTTTGTGAGAGTCATTTTTTCCATCAGGGATAGCTCTGGAACACAGAGGGGGATGGATTTAAAGAAGGGGCGACCAGCCATCCCCGAAGCTCCTGTTACGGGGAGACCCTTCTCTCAGCCAAGGCAGGAGCCCAAGTTGGTGTCAGTTGGTGGAGGAGCAGGCAGCGGGTACTGACTCTGGCATTTAGGGGTTTATTTTTTGATCTCACAATGCTTTGCAAGTCTGTGGTAGTCTTCCTGTGTGGGGTCCCCAGGTGGGTCACAATATGAACAATGCTGAAGGGGATGCTGCTGACCACCACCCTGGGCCCCAGTGACTTGCCCAAGGTCACAGGGCTGGTGTGTGGCAGAATCAGGAGCAGCATCAAGGTGTCGAGCCCCACCACCCGCCTTCCTGACAGTCCTGGGGGGTTATGGGCATTGGCCTCTGTCTCAGAAGGGACACCAAGGCCATTGAAAAGGGATGTGGTCAGCTTCCAGTCACACGGGAAAGGTCTTGACTGGAGGACGGAAGGAAGGCAGGACCAGGGACTCTGACCCAGGACTCAGCAGCTTGCCTTGTCCTGTTGATGCTGAACGGGAGTCAAGAGAAGACACGTGCCCGCGCCATAGGGTACACTGGTGGCCTGACCAACCCCTCTCTTGTCCTTCACCTGATAGTCCAGATGACCCCGTCCTGAAGCTCTGAGAGAGGGTCACTCCCCAAACCTGTCCAACCAGAGTCCATTTTCCACCTCATCTCTGTGTCCACAGGCACAAAATGGATGAGCCAGGGTCAGACCTGTGCCCCAAGTGAGAAAAAGGAGACTCAAATCTAGGCTTTTTGCTGGAACTCTCAGGAAAGAAGTGTTCCCAATCCCTGGTGTTACTAAGCTAATGTAATCAGCAGCCCCAATGTTTGAACCCCTAGATCCAGCCGTGCCTGATGCCTGTGTACATTTGGATTTTTTTCACAGTTATAGAAATGGTCATCATGCAGCAGAGGCAGCCGGTCACCTCCTGGCATCCACTCTCCTTCTTATCAGCAGGATCCTGATTTGTTTGAAGCAGGAGTACACCCAGCCAAAAGTGCTTTCCAGATGGTCTTGTAGCTCTAAGCGGCCACATCCCCTGGTTCTGGGCCCTGAGTCCTTGGAGAAAATGTCATTCCCAAAGAAAAGGACCAAAGGGCCCGAGGAGAAGGCCACGCACCTTTCTCCTGCCTGGATTGCAGGCGCAGTGTTTACCTTCAGATGCTTCGCTCTCTGTGGGGAGGAACGCTGGCTTATTTAAGCTATTGTACCCGTGTCTCCGTTTACCAGAGGCCAAGCAGGTGACAGAACAGGTGTCTGTGTTTGCACCCAAAGATCCCTGCCGGACACTCTAAGAAATCAGCAGAACTGGGAGAAATGGCCTGGACTTCTATATTTTCTCCAGGATGATCACCGTGGGGTCCTGACATCTCTATTACCCAGCAAAGACAGCAATCCTGAAGGAGCATACATTGTAAGTAGATGGGGAAGAAAATGGCCTTTAGCAAGGACTGGCTCCAGGCCATGTTTCAAAAGCAGAAGGTAAAAGGGGGTGTGGAAGAAATCTGTCACGTCTCCACCCACACCAGGTGTAGGAGTCTGTGGGGAAAGAAGCTCTGGTGCCACTTCCTGCCGAACACCCACCCTCTGCAGGACGCTGGCCACTTCATTTGATTAGTTGGTGCGTCCATGCTGGTGAGGCCTGAGGGCTCTGGGCACAGGGACTCAAGGCACTTGAGGAGCCCTCGATGTTCCAGCACAAAGATGATGGAGCAGCACCACCTCAGGCTGATGGTGCTCACCCACTATTCCAGTGCAGGATCCTGGCCTGAACACAGAGATAGATGAGGCACCCCAGGAGAACCTGGAACAGAGCTGTTCACACACAACAGAGTGCTAGGAAGGTGGCTCGGCACCTCCAGAGGGACTCCCTGGAGATGCCCCATCAGCCACAACTATGCAAGAGACCCAGGCTTGAATTGTAGAATCTCAACAGAACACTTGCTCCAGAGATGCTCAGAATCACATTGTTTCAGAAACTCTACTGTAAACACCTTGGAATTATAGAATTCCATAATACTAGACCAAGGGATTCTGAATTCCACCTTTATGGGAACTTAGAACCATAGAATTTTAGAATTGGAGAAATCTTTTTAAGATTTATTTTATTTATTTATTTTCATGTGGTGCTGAGGATCGAACCCAGTGCCTTACACATGCTAGGCAAGCACTCTGCCACTGAGCCACAACCCCAGCCCAGAGTGGGAGAAATCTTTCAAAACTGAACACCCGAAGTCTAATAGCTCTCAATTTATAGAATCTGAGAATCATAAAATGTGAGAAAATGTAATGAGTAAAACAGAATTGAAAAGTTGGAGGATATGAAGCTAATGAGTTTTATAAACATTAGATTTAGGGTAACATACATCCTTGAGGTTTTAGAATTACATAATATTGTGGAACCACAGAATTTTAGAATATTAAATTATGAAATCTCAGGTGAAATATATAGTTTGTGAGAATTGCTGAATTTTACAATATTAGAATCACAGGGTTTTAAATCCCTAAGTTGTTAGAGTCTTGGGGACCTCAGAGCTGGTCCTGGATAATCTTCTTCCAAAGGCAACAGCTGCTAGTCTGGAAATCCTGACTCATAACATCACTAAAACTAGGTTCACACAGGGTAGGTGCTCAGGGGACACAATTAAATAAGAAGTTTTAAAAAGTTGAATCATTAGAAAGAGAACAATATAGTGTGTGGCTTCCAAAACAATAAAGGGACATACTCTTGATCAATCCAACAGAAAGTAGAGGAGGAGGGGGAAGGTCAAAAGAAAATTAAATATCAAACACACACACACACAAAGAGACACAAATACACACTAATTAAGTATAGCAATCAGAATATCAAAAAATAAAATGAAAAGATAATTTCAACTATGTAACAATAAGTGTAAATGGTTAAAATTTATGTATTAAAAGATAAAGATTCTCAGGTCAGATAAAGTGCAAAGTGGTTATCTGTTGTTGACAAGAAATGATACAAAACATCAAAAAGAAAGGTGGTCATGGTGGTATGCACCTGTTGTCCAGCATTTGGGAGGCTGAATTAAGAGGATTGCCTGAGCCCAGGAGTTTGAGACCAGTCTGGACAACACAGTGAGACCTCATCTCAAAAACGATAAATGCATTACATTCCACAGCCTCATGGACTTTGTGCCCTTAAGATAGGAGATGATTCTGGATTATACAGATTGTGGATCCAGCATAATCACAGTAAAAGTTAAAAGTGGAGAACTTTCTCTACTTGGAGTCAAGGAGATGTGGCAGGAGGAGGAGTCAGATTGGAAGGATGAAAATAAACTCTGCCTGCCTTTCCTGGAGGGGACAACATGCGAAAGCATGAGAAGAGTCTGGAGGTGGGCAACCTCCAAGAACAAAGATGAACTCCTCACAGACAGATGCAAGGAAGCGGGGGCCTCGCTCCTGCACCTGGGATGATCTGACCTTGGTCACAACTGAGTTTGTAATGGATTCTTCCCCAGAGTCTCCAGGAGGAAATGCAGTTCTGATATCTCCTTGAGTTTGGTCTTGGGAGCCCTCAGACAGAGGACCAGCCAAGGTCATCTGAAATTATGACCTAATAAATGGGTCATTTTAATCCAGTAAGTTGAAGGTCATTTGACATTACAAAATGACAATAGTTGCTATTATTATTAGGAAGTCCTGCTTGCTGGAATGAACTGTGCCTCCTGGTCATCAGTCCCCTGTGACCCTACTTCTGCCTTTTTAGGTCACCCATGACTCCTACTCACTGCCTCACCTATTTAGAACTTTTTCAAACATTTTATGTCAATTATCACAGCCCTCCTGGGACTCTCCCCTCCTCAAAGTCAACCATCCCTGGTTGGTTCTCCATTGCAGATGCTCCCAGACTCACCTTCTTGGTGGTCTTGTCAAGAATAGCTCCTCCTCTGCTCTAAATCCTTCCATGACTCCCCATGACCCCCAGGGAGAAGGCCCTGTCCTTCATCCTGGTGCTGGAGTCCTCACCTGGCTGATGTAGCTTCAGCCTCTATGCCTCTGCCACTCCCACTAAGGGTGCCCTTCATGGCCTCTCCAACGAGCTGATGGTTTCCTAGTCCACACCTTGACTGGTGCTATTGATCCTCCTGTGGACATTTTGTGTCTTATTCAAAGCATAGTTCAAATGTCAGCCTGCCCTTGGCCACCCCAGCCAGATGGATCCACCAGATCCAGCATCAGTGACATAGCACAGTGGATGAAGCCCAGATTTCCCCTCTGCTCACTTGATGTCATTTCTTCTCCCACATTCTTACTCTTTCCTTTGTCCTGTCATTTTTATAAAACCATGAAGGACTCTGGATACCTCCCTGTGAATTGGGGGGGTCTATACAAAGGGATTTGATTTAGCATCAAAAGAAATGAGTCATCAAGCCACATGAAGATAGGAGGAACCTGAAATGCATATTGCACCTTGACAGAGAAGCCTGTTTGGTAAGGCGTTTCATTTATATGGCATCCTGGATGAGGCAAAATTCTGAGATAGTGCCCAGATCTCAGTGGTGGCCATGAGCTCATGGGTCAGGGTGGGCATCAAACAAGTGGAGCATAGGGAAATTTTGTAGGGCAGTAAAACTCGTCTGTGTGAGGCTGCACTGGAGGGAGGTGACACAGTGCAAAACCTGTAACACTTCCCAGCACATGAAGTGAATCTTCCTTCAGGAAAATCTTTCAAGATCAATCAGGAGGTGGGGGTCCCAGGAGGGGACACAGAGTGAGACAAAATAATCCAACTGTGTTTGACATATCTTAAAACCACCTCCCTGGAGGGACCAGGGAGGGACCAGAATTTGGACGTGATTGGCATCTGGAAGAATGAGGCAAAGGGAACGGTGCATAAGAAGAGTGCACTGGCCAATCAGCTTGTTCCCTACAGGAGCAGGAACTGGTGGTCCTGAAGCCACTATCCATGGGCGCCTGCATGGGACAAGTGAGGAGATGGCCGGCAGATAGGAGCCAGGCTTCTTACCACTGGAGTGAAAGGTTTCAGATGAGCAAGGGGGGAGGAGGCCAGAGAGATCCATGTAGTCATGGATTCGACGGGGAGACAGCAGCATGAAGTCATAGTCAGCTTAATACAGATGCAGATGGGGCTGGGAGAGAATAGGCCCCAGGCTGTAAAATAAGTACCCATGAGTCTTTACTGACAGGAGGAAACGATGGATTGAATGAAGATGTTAGTACAGAGGAATAAGGGCACCTCCACGCAGAACCCAGGCAAGCCCCTGCCCCCCTCTGCTCCCCCAGGAAGCAGCTCCCAGTTTTGCAGATGGCTCCAGTGTGCCTTCTTTCCAGAGAAGAAGGTCAGAAAGAAGCAGAAAGAGCAGCTTCACTATGGAACAGTGTCGAAGCCAGATGGTCGGGATGGGTGGCAATGGTGAGTCAGGTGTGTAGCTGATGTTCCCTTGATGAGCTGGGACGCGAAGGACATTTGTCCTCTGTGGGCTTCTCCCTGAACCCAGAGCTCCAGTGTCATCCTGAGAGAAACAGGCCCCAGGAGAGAGGCATTCCCCCACATCCCGACCCCCTGGTCCACTCCTCAAAACTTTCAAGGAAGTCAAAGGCAAGGGACGTGGGAGAAGTCACCACCACCAAGGCCAGTCTGAGGAGGCCTGGGGGGCAGAGGCCATGGGGACCCAGGAGGGGATCTTGGATAGAAAGAGGACACCAAGCAATTCAAATCAAATGTGGAGTCCTCACTAATAATAATACTAATAGGTAATCACGTCTCAATCTGGGTCCATTAAAGGTGACGGTGGTACCAAGTTCACATGAGAAGCTAATAACAGGAGACGGGGCTTGGGTAGGGTGCCTCTGTGGTCCAGCTTCTCAATTTTTTGGTATAGGTACAACTTTTCTAAAAATCAAATGTTTTTTTAAAAAAAATTAAACAAAGAGAATGGGTTTGCTGACATCTATCCACAGAGGGATTAATAAAGAAAGCATGGTATATCCAAATGACAGAGTACTAGTCCTCAGAGGGGAAGGAACCGAGTGCTAATGTACACAAGGACACCATGGGTCCCCCAGGGTCACAGTGACCAGAAGAGAGCATGCACACACGCACACACACACACACACACACACACACACACAAGCACACACATATAATCCCCATTTATATAGAACTTTGAGAACCTGCAAACTCATCCACAGGATGGAAAGCAGACCTCTGGCCCCCCGTGGGTGGGGAGGAGGGAAAGGGACCAGAAGGGCCATTACAGAGGAGGTACCCATGGCAGGTCCATCACCCCAAGTGTGGGCTGGTTCTACGGTTGCAGATATGACTTATTAAGCTGCCACTTAACTTGTGCAGATGTGTCGTGTGTCAGTCTTGCCTTAGTAAAGCAATGTCAGCGCTAGCGCAGGTCAAGAAGGCAGAGGATTGGGGGCCCAGTCTTGGGAGAGCAGCCAAGGAGCCCCCACCGGGGCTGGAGGCAGGCCTCCCACCTTCCAGGCCTCGGCTTCCCACTCCTGGGCACCTCTGGTGGCTAATTCCCCTCCCCAGAGGAGTCCCTGGGAAAACAGGCCTCATTAGTTGAGGCCCGGCCTGTAGGAACTTGGTGTTTGTTAAAGATCAATGAGGTGTCTCCTATGGAGGAACTGAGGGGTCTCCCGGCCTGGTTTCTTCCAAATCAGCCCCCTGCCATGACGCAGCCTCAGTCACCAGGGAGCACAGAGGGAAGGGGCTGGGCAGCACTAATGGGCCTCTCCAACCTCCCCAGCCAGCCTGGGGCTCCCTCACAGGCCAGAGTGGCAAAGGAGTCCAGGACTGAGGACACCGGACCTTTCCTCTCTCAGCTCAGAACTCGGCCGCCCACCGGGAGTCTGTTCACCCCCATGGTGCTGCCTGGCCCCAGGTCGTGGTGGCCCTTGGCTAGGGAGGCATCTTCAGGGACGGGGGTTTTCTCTGACACATCTCTGAATTCTGTAGCAGCTCCACTTCTGACCCATGGTCTCCATTTCTGGAAATAAGCACAACTGAGCAACACCAGAATGACCGGCCCTTCAGCCTGCGTCCTGAGGGTGCCCATGCCTGCTTGTCTGGGAGCCTCATGAACCCAGGACTTCATCTCCACTATGTTCCTGGCATCTAATTAGTGCTCAATAATTGTTGACTGAATAATGAGCGAACCATCTCTCCATGGGTTGACAGTCTACCTGCTCCCTGATAACCCTGCTTGCACCTGGTCACCTCCACCTTCCTGGTGCAGCCCTCCCCCCAGCCTCATCTCCTTGAACCTCCACTTCCCATTTTCTTTCTGTTTTCTTTGTGACCCCAGCATTGGGGACGGGACCCAGGGGTGCTTTACCATGGAACTCCACTCCTGCCCCTTTTTATTTTTTATTTTGAGGCAAGTTCTCACTAAGTTGCCAGGCTAATCATACTTCCCATCCTCCTGCCTCAGCCTTCCAAGTGTCGGGATCATGGGCTGGGCCATGGTGCCTGGCCCCTGCTTTCTATTCTTCCCACCCTACACAGAGCTGACAGTGAGCTTTGAAAACCACAAATAGATTGTGTAAATTCACCAACCCAAAACCAACCGGCGGATTCCGTCCCACTCGGAATGAAAGGGCCCTTCCCGGTCCAATCACCTCCCACCCTCACCCCACATCCCTCCACCCCGCCCATCTCCAGGGCTCTCCCCATCTCCCACACTTCAGGCAACCTGAGCTCCTTGCTGCTCCTCAAATACTCCCAGCTTCTGCCCTTGGTCTGACCAGAGCTCCCTCCCCAGGATCCCTCTGTTCCAAGCTTACTCCCAGGCGAAGTCTCTTCTGTGCTTTCCCTCCTCGCTGAAACCCTCTTCCACAGATCAATACAATTTTTAAAAATTATTTTTATTTAGCTTTTAATTTTTTACAGACTGCATTTTGATTCACTGTACACAAATGGGGTACATAATTTTGTTTCTATGGTTGTACACAATGTAGATTCATACCATTCTGATGTAATCAAAATTAATACAAAAATCCCATGAAGACCCATCAACAGATGAATAGATAAATGCAATGTGTTCTCCTCAGACAATGGAATATTATTTAGTCCTGAAAAGGAGTGAAGGATTAATACCTTGAGAAAATGATGCTGAGAAAAAGAAGCCACACACAAGACCTCATGTTATGTGATTTCACATATGGGACACATCCAGAGCAGGCAGATTCACAGAGATGGCAGGAAGATCAGCAGTTGTCAGGGGTGGGGAAGGAAGACCAGGGGGTGACCACTTAATTAGTAGGAGGGTCCTTGTTGGAGGATGGAAATGTTCTTTAGTTAGATGGTGGAGATGGTCACACGATACTGTGGAAGTGCTAAGTGACACTTCAAAATGGGCAAAACGAATTTCGCATTACAGAAGTTTCATTTCAATTTGTTAAAAAATCTAAGATGTTAACATTCTAAATAACGACAGGGTCCATAGCAGTGCTGTGCTGAGCCAGGCAGACCCTGAGACAAGAGAGAAATGAGTCATATTGATCTGTGTCCCCCAATGTGTTGGAGCTCACACATCCCATTTTTGAGGGGGCTGTCTTGGGTACCTTGCTTAGTACCCCATCTATTGCTTTTGGTTTTCTCCTCTAATGGTCTCATTGATTTATTTGCTAACCACTTTATTATATGGGCTTCAGTATGACAAACCCTGCCCATGAGGTCATACACTGCAGCATCCCCAGCACCCAGTCTTGCCTGGCAGTGAGCTCCCAAATAGCACTGAATGGGGTGGATGGATGGGTGGGTGGATGGTTGGGTGGATGGGTGCATGGATGGGCAGATGGGTGGATGGATGGGTGGATGGGTGAGTGGATGGATGGGTGGGTGGATGGATGGGTGGATGAATGGATGGGTGGATGGATGGGTGGGTGGATGGGTGGATGGATTGGTGGATGGGTGGTTGGGTGGGTGGATGGGTGGATGGGTAGATGGTTGGATGGATAGATGGATGGTTGGGTGGATGGGTGACTGGAAAAATGGTTGGATGGATAGATGGATGGTTGGGTGGATGGTGGGGTGGGTGGATAGGTGGATGAATGAATGCAAGCTGGGAAAAAATGGCTTCCTGTACTTTTTTCTCATACTAGAGGATGAATGGAACAGAAACCAGGGACAGAGGAAGAACTCCCCAAATTCCTTCAAGGTCAAGGGCAGATCTGAAGCTCCTCCCCTGCATGCCAGCCTCCCCAGGTTGGTGGGGTCCTGGTGGCCGAGGTTGCCTTACAAACCAGAGTCATCTGTGTCTTCCTCATGTCCTCATGGAAGAGGATCCCAGCCCTGCTCTGCAGAACTGGTTGGTGGCAGCAGGACACGGAGCTGTCAGGGAAGTTGAGGGACAAGCTTTGCCCTGGGGGGCTCCAGCACAGCCTGAGAAGTCTGGGAATTAGCAGTGTTTGCTGAGCAAACACTGATGGGGGGAGAAGCTGCCGGCAGGCGTTGAACACACATCTCGTGTTTGTGCTGGCAAATATCCCCTGGCTGCGGGCCCCTGGACGGGCTGCCAGGTGAAGAGGAGGCCAGAGCTGGGGGGCCCAAGGGGGCTCCCAGGAGAGCTGCCTGTGGGGCCAGAAGGAGAAAGCAAGACTGGAAGGACACTGGGTACCTGACCAGAAGGCACTGGAGTCCCCTCTCTGGTAGCAGCCTGTCCCAACCAGTCCAAGAGCCACATAGCCTTCGGGTGTGGACAGGTGGGACTCTTCAGAGGCCGACTGTCGGTTTTCTTGCTGTGTGACGACCAACAGGTTGCCCCACATCTTTGAGCATTGGTGTCATTGTATGTGCTAAGGAAACAGCTGGCGTTTCCTCATGTCCCACACGTGCTGATGTCTCTGGGTCTGTCTTCCTAAAGCAGAACAAGGATACTGCCACTTTCCTGGTCCTTTCTGTTCAATATTGCTTCCAACCTACTGAACAGGTACAAGAACAACAAACCCTCAGACACGTGTGTCTGTCCCCAGTTGCTAATATTTTGGGACCTTAGCTGTCTCCGCCTGTCCATCCACCTGCCTCCTGCTCTGCTTCCTTCTCTTGAACCACCACAAGGAAGCTGGAGCCCCCAGAGCAATTCGGTGCTGCAGGCACCTCCTAATCATGAGGACAGCTGCAGAGACACCACCTGGTTACACGGTTCCATCATCTGACGCATGCCTCAGACTCCCTGTGAGGCATAAACGAGCCTCTAGCGCGGACAGAGCTGGCACATAATAACTGTGCAGTAAACAGGATCATTTGGAGTCTGATGTTGCTATGGTGATGACTGCAGTTGTTGCTGCCCTTCTGAGCAGAAGGGAGGCCTGGGGGGTGCACGGCCTCACCGACTCTAGGCCTGGCCTTGCTGCGCCCTGGGGTCTTATCACGGTCAAGGCCAAGGGCCAGCATGCTAACCAGGCCACCAGATGAACTCCTGGACCAGCAGAACTACCAGGAGCCCAAGGTTTCACTGTGGGGGACCCTGGGCTTCCTTTACAGGGCACCCATGGACCCCCAGACCACCCACCACCAAAGGAAAAGGTGGGGGCCTCACTCTGTCCTAGAAATTACCAGGTTGCATGAAGATCAGGCAGCTGCCAGGGTGAGGACTTGGATGAGCAGAGGCCCCGGTCACTGTATCTCCTTCTGAGTCCCCACCTGCCTTCAGACCCACCACGTACCTGAGAGGGAGAAAGCTCTAGAACAGGGGGTCCCCACAGTCTGCATTGGGTCCTCCATGCTCCATCCCCTCCCCCAGGCCCCCACTCCTTAAAGCCCAGCACAGTCCAGCAGCAGGTGCCTGGACGGATCCTGCAGGTCCACTTCCACATGTGGACCCGGATCCAGGGGGACAGGCTCACTGGACCCCCAACCAATTCTTTTAGTACCTTCTGTTTGGTTTAATTAAAACCAGGGCTCCGTTTCTTCTAGAACTTTTATTCATCCATTCATTCAAAAAAATTCTTTTTTTCTTGGGCACCAACTACAAACCAGACTCCGTCAGGCCTTAGAATACAAGTCAGACAAGGAGTGGCCCTCAGGAGGCCGATGTGCTCTGAGGACAATGACGTAATCCTGGTGATGATGATGTTAATGATGATTCTAATCCCTGCAGAGGAAGACGTGGCCAGGGGCTGCCGGCCCAGAGGTCCTCCCTCACACCAGCCTCCCCTATTCCCAAGCCCCTCTGAGGTCCTGCCAGACATGGGGCCGTGGTCTGCGCCTTGGTCATCAGCAGATCTCGGCTCATCCTAGGCCTTACTCCATGCCCCAGAGGGGACCTCAGAGAGCCCAGGGCCGTTGCCACTTGGGACCCCAGCAGGCCAGCATCCCTGCCCGCCCTGCTCAGAGATGGGGAGTTTCCAGGAGGCTCTGGACCCTGCTCCCCCCTGGAAAGGCAGAGGCTCCAGATGACACTCAGCCAGGATCCAAGGCCCCTCCAGGCTCACCTTGGCTCCCAGAGGGAAAGGAAGGAGGAGCCTTTCAGGCCAGGCAGCTGCTCCCCTCTGGAGAGCAATGTATTCACCACACAGTCAGGGTGGCAAGGAGCGACCCAGGAGCCAGACGTCCAGGGCCAGTGCTGACTTCTGACTGCAAACAAACCTGGGTCACAGGAAGTCATCGGGGCCAACCACGTGCCGGACATCAAGAAGTTTACTGGTGTCATTTTATTGGACCCTGACAGCAATGTATGCAAGAGGTGTGACTGGAATCTCCTTGTTCAGGTGGAAAAACTGAAGCTTGGAGAGGCAGTGTGTGGCGGAGCGAGGATGCACACAATGTCCAGTCTCCAGAGGCCACACCCCCTCTGGTCCTGGGAGTGTTTCATTAAGGTCATTTCCCACCTCATGGAGTACTTTTAACCACATACACAGCGACCCACCCAGGGCACTGCTTCACCCGGCCCTACGGTGCACATTCTGTTGGTGCCTCGTTTTCCACCACAGGGAACCACTCCGATGGCCATTCTTGCAAACCTGTCTATGTCCTGACTGTTCCTGGGAGTCCTTCTGGGGTGCGCATGCATGCAGCCAAAGGGTCTGGACCTTCCTAGCCACCTGTTCTTCTGAGGTACGACTTACACACAGTAACTTGAACCAATCCTAAGTGCAAATCCGTGCGCTTTGACAAGGGAACACACCAGGGTGATCCCAAGACGGGAGGTTCCTGCTGGACAGAGCCCCAGACAACATAGTTGTCTCGGTCCCAGACAACCAAGTTCTGCTGTCTGTCCCCGTGGCTGTCCCTTTTCTAGAATGTCATATGAATGACACCACGCCATCTCTCATCTTCTGTTCCTGAATTCTTTCTCACCCACGTTGTGCATGGCTGGAGTCCCTCCTGCTTTGTCCTTGAATCCACTGTATGAACATCGCTCACGGTAGACATTTGACTTCTTGTTTGAGTTTCTGTTGAGTTGGAGGAGTTTTGTTTTGTTTTACATATCTGGATACAAGTCCTGTCTCAGATTTTTTAAAAATATAAATTTTCCCAGTTTTCTGGCCTGCCTAGTCTATTTGCTTTTGAAAAATGTTTCAATTTTAATCATCTGTCATTTATCAATCTTCTTCATGTATACTTTGCAGTTTTATATCCTAATAAATATTTGCTTGACCCAAAGCCACAGGAACTTTCTCTTATGTTTGTGCCTCGTGGGCATGATCTTCAGTACTAGAAAGAAGAAAGAAAAGATAGAAAGAAATAGAGAAAGAGAAAGAGAAAGGAAGAAAAGGAGAAAGAACGAAGGAAGGAGGGAAGGGGAGAGAGAGAAAAAGAGAAAGAAAGGAAGGAGAAAGAAATTTTTATAGATTTAATTTTTACATTTGTATATAATTTTCACCATAATAATTACAGTGAAACAATTGTCTTCCATAATAAATAATTTGGGGTTCCTTTTTTTGTAAGTGGTGTGAGTCAAGAGTTGAGGTTCTGCTGTAGCTTAGAATGTAAGTGTCCCTCAAAGACCATGTGTTAAAGGATTGGTCCCAACTTGGTGCCCTTAGGAGGTGGAGCCTAGTGGGAGATCTCAGGTCATTGGGGCGTGCCCTCAAAGGTGACTGTGGGACCCCAGTCTCTTATTCTCTGTCTCTCACTTCCCAGCCATGGGGTGAGTGGTTTTGCTTCCCCACACATTCCTTCCATGATGAGTCACCACCGAGGCCTAAAGCAATGGGGTCAACTGGCCATGTTCTCAAACCTCTAAAATTGTCAACTGAAATCACCCTTTTTTCTTTATAAGCTGATCATTTGTTATAGTAACTGTAAACTGACTAACACAGGTTTTCTTTTGTACATGGTTATTTAATGGTCCAGCACTGTTTATTACAAGATCATTCTTTTTAATTCAGAATATACACATGTTATGATGCTTAATGTTGGCCTACAGGTTCTGTTTTATATGGGATCTTTATTATGATTTTTTTCATTCTTTCCATGTTTCATTTTGGGTACTTTCCATGTTTATTTTTTCTTTTGCTGTGTGTAATCCAATGTTAATCTTGCCAGTATTTTTGTCTGTTTTTGATTAGTACTGGGAACTGAACCCACCAGTATGATTTTTAAATTTCTGATATTGTGCTTCTCATCTCTGGCAGTTCTATATCAGTCTTCCTCATGTTCTTCTGTTTCTTGGCCCTTCATGCTCATGTTTACCTCCACCTTCTTAAACATATGAAGCAGATTTAGAGTAGCTGTTTCCATACTACCCTCTCTGCAATTCTATCACCTCTTCCATTTCTACATCCATTTCTTTCTTCTTATTATGTTTTCTTTTATTTTAATTTTTAAAAAATTTTTATTTAAAGAAGTTTTTCATACATGTATACAGGGTAATAATGTCTGTCTCATTCTACCATCCTTCCCATCCCCACCCCCCCACCTCTCCTCTCACTCCCCTCTGAATATTCCAAAGTTCCTTCATTCTTCCCTACCCACTCCCCACTATGAATCAGCATCCAATTATCAGAGAAAACATTAGATTTTGGGCTTGGCTTATTTCACTTTGCATGATATTCTGAAAATGCCATAATTTCATTCTTTTTTAAGGTTGAGTAATATTCCATTGTGTATAGGTACCACATTTTCTTTATCCATTTATCTGTTGAAGGGCATCTAGGTTGGCTCCATAGTTTATCTATTCTGAATTGAGTTGCTATGAACATTGATGTGGCTGCATCACTGTAGTATGCTGATTTTAAGTCCTTTTGGTATAAACCAAGGAGTTGGATAGCTGGGTCAAATGGTGGTTCCAAGTTTTCTTAGGAATCTCCATACTGCTTTCCAAAGTGGTTGCACCAATCTGCAGTCCCACCAGCAATGTATGAGTGTACCTTTCCCCCCACATACTCGCCAACACTTACTATTTCTGGTATTCTTGATAATTGCCATTCTGACTGGAATCAGATGAAATCTTAGAGTATTTTTTCTTTCTGCATTAGTTTTGAATGATGAGTGTACCTCGTGGTGAAAGGTACTATTCTCATGCTTCTTCATGTACATAGTAATTCTCAGTTAGATGCTGGACATTGTGCATGTTCCCTATCAGTTGCTCAGTTTTATAGTCATCCTTCAAATAGTGTTGAGTTTTGTCTCAGCACACAATCAAGTCACTTAGAATCAGTTGTGCCTTTTCAAGTATTGTTCTCCAGCCTTTAATATAGGGATGACTGATCCCCACTGTCCCCACATTGCCTCTTAGAGGATTCTGCACAGGACCTTTCCATCAGGAGCTCTTTCCCTGGTGGTTGTTCCTAGCCCTGTGTGAGATCTAGGAATTGTTCTTTCTACTCATCCCTTGGCCACAAGAAGTTACCTCTCACACATGCACAGAGTGCT
The DNA here is from genome assembly GCF_902686445.1 of Sciurus carolinensis. NCBI lineage: Eukaryota > Metazoa > Chordata > Mammalia > Rodentia > Sciuridae > Sciurus > Sciurus carolinensis. The sequence goes on from NW_025920117.1 coordinate 1,031,062, forward strand.
GAGCCAAAGGCATAGGAACATCTTTCCACTGATTTCAGGGTTTGCTCCCTATGAAGATCTTTCTTCTGCAGACCTCTGTCCCCTGGATCCTCCCCATCTTGGGTTCCTTGAACTCTGATCTCTTAGTCAAGTTCAACCCAGGAAACCTTCAAGCCTTGGGGCTTCTCCTCCCTGGGAAGTGGCTGGAAACTTGTGGAACCCCCTCTTGTTTGCCTTCCTTCTCTCGGGGACCACAGACCTGGGCTGCCTGCTTTCTAATGTCCCAAACTGTTGTTTTAGAATATTTTGCCTGGTTTTCTAGTTGTTCAAGGCAGGATGGTAAATCTGGTATTTGTTATGCTGCAGCTCAGTGTGAGTATTGTCAAGAATTTTGCTAAAAGTAATAATATAGAGTCAGGGGGATCTTCTCTCCCATCTCCCCCCAAAAGTCTCTCCTTTGACTCATGCTTTTAAATTATTTATCAATGAACATAAATTGAAAGGACCTTAAATAAACACCTGAAACAGGAAGAAATCATGATTCTAAATTAGGTAGAGATGCTCACCTGGGATTTGTGAGGCCCTGGTTTCAATCCTTAGTACGGCAAGTAAATTAAAATAAATTAAATTAATTAGGTGAGAGAAAGAGACACAATCAGGTTTGGAATTAAACATAAAAATTGGGAGTCTAGTAGGTACTTGCCTGCTCTGATGTCCCTTCTGGGAAATGCTCAAATTCTCAAATATAAAAATGCATAGTCTCAGGCCCGAACTGAAACCTACACAGGGTTCAAGCTCTGGGAGTGGGACCCCAGTAGATTCTGCCTTTTCTACATGTCCCTCAATTGCTTCTGACAAATTGATGAACTTGATTGTAAATGAGGGTCAGACACTTGGCACCACAATGAGTTAGTGGCGGGTCTGGGCTTGGAAACCAATACCCTTGTCCCCCATCCACTCTGGCCTTCCACATTGGCCACCACTGGCATCTCTCCCTGACCATCAGAATCACCCAGCAGCTCTGAAAGGTTGACCCTCAGGATTTTCCTCCAGAAATTCAGATTGATTTGGTCTAAGGTAGGACTTTCTCAAGTTTCATAGGTGATTCCAATGTGAGCCAGAGACACAGCATAGCTATAACCTTGGACACCAGTGAGTCTGGGAGCCCCAAAAGTGTATGTGTACATCACGTGGGTTGTGTCAACTCGGGTACAACTTGATTGTCATAAAAGTGGGATCGTGATCCATTTTCTCAGATAAAGGCATCAGTTAAAACAGTATTTCTTGATCTTCACTGGGCAAAAATATCCCCTGGAGAGCTTGTTTGCAGATTCCTAGCTCTGCGGTAGAACATTTGCCTAGCATAGATAGGCCCTGGGAATTGAACCCAGGGCCTGTTCACCAAAAAAAAAAAAAAAAAGAAAGAAAGAAAGAAAGAAAAAGAAAATTCCTTGCTCTCAACGCCAGAGAGTCTAATCTGTATAGGGCTCTAGGTAGGGCTTGAGAATTTGCATTTCTAATAGGTTTCCAAGATGCCAAAGCTGCTGGTCTGAAAATCACATTTTGGGAATTAATGAGCTCTGGGAAAAGAAGGTGGGGAAAGGGCAGACCAGGATCCACCAGGGACTGGTGGGCTTGGGAAGTCATTCCCAGTCTACTGCCTGCCGACCAGGAAGGAATGCAACCTTTGATGTGCCTGGCAGGTATTGCCATTGACTCCACCCCCAGCAATCTTCCACCTTAAATCCTCACTTGCCCTTTCCAACAACACCCCCACTCTAGGTGCCCATCTGCAGCACAAAAGGTCTCACCAATCCTGGAGCCCTTTGAGCAGAAGAGAAAAATAATAGAGTGGTAAAACTGTGGCTCAGTCAAGAGGACAGGGGATTGATTCATCTCCTCTGCAGGATCTAGAACAGCACTTGATCTGCAGTAGGCACTGGTGAGCACCCATGCAGTGAGGGAGTCAACAGCAGCTCACGTGCTGGAAGCACTTTGGGATCAAGCTCTTTTTAAAAATGCTCAGGTCAGTTAAGCCTTTGGATCCAGATGAATGGGAGCTATTTTATTATTATTATTATTATTATTATTAATTATTATTATTATTCCAAAATTATAGATGGGGAAACTGAGGTTCTGGGAGGTACAGGGACTTGCTAGTGCTGGGGCAAAAGCTGAGGTTAGAACTCAGGATTGTCCAAGACCTACAAGTAGCCTTCCTCAAATTTACAAATATTCACGTACTTATGGATGAATAGAGAATGCAGGTACATTTGTGAATCAGATGACACTAATTGAAAGAGCACTGAATTGTTGCTCTGTGTAAGAAAGTCTAAGAGTAAATATGAGTCATACACCCCCCCATAGAGATTGAACACAGAAAAATACAGTCTGACTACAGGTCTAGTACCTGGCATAACAATAAATGCTATAGAGCTTTAAAATATGTACAGCATATAATCTATTACTAAATGACCTAAGGCACTTGCATGAAGGAAGTGTGCTGCCTCTCTCCTTTTCCCCAACCCCCCAAAAATGCCCTAAAGGGATTCTGACTGGTCAATCAAAGTCTCCCAGACAGGAATGAGATGAATACCAAGTCTATCCAGAAGAGGTCTAGGTCTTATTCATTCTTTCTCATTTCCAGTGGAACCAGAAAGGAAAAATACTTGCCTCCTGCCACATTAGGAAGGGTGAGCATGCACTGAGTATTATAGTTCATTGAGTACAAAAGACTACAAGAATGCCTGTCAGGTTTTCTCCCCTGTGTTCAATGTGGCACCAAGAAAATTCTAGGCACTTGATAATGTCCCTGAGAACAAAAAATCAGTATTCACCAAATTACCCCTCTTTGATGCCAAAGAACAAAGGGACTTCAGTAATTCTCTCCTTTTAAAATAGAAATAGGGCATGACTTCAACATTAGCAAAATACCAAGACCACTCCAATGTACACTTGTTCTGCATCAGCATGTGGGCTGGAGAGTACAGTCCTGTGCCTTGGCCAGAGCCTACCCCAACTCCATTCTGCTATTTGAAAATGAGAGCCACAATGAGAAGGTGCAGCTCTCACTACTCCCTCTTAGCAAGGGCAAAAATAAATGGCTTTAAAAGTCTATGTCTCTTCACTATAATTCAAAGGAATTATCACTTGGTAATACACAGTCCCAGGTCTTTATCTTACTCATTAAGCACTTAGAAGTTCCCAACCTAAAAGATTCTCAGGAAATGTGTTCAACAGAGACTGAAGAGGACTGGGGATATAGCTCAGTGGTACAGCACTTGCCTAGCACACGTGAGGCCCTGAGGTTGATCCCCAGCACCACAGAAGAAGGAAAACAACTGACCAAAGGATCCTGTTTACTAGGTAAATTCTATATTCCACACAGGAGGGTCTGGATAATTAAATTTCAATATACTCTCCCAGACCTTATGGAAGATGAAAAACACATCCCTAGTTTTTTTTTCCATTCCAGGCAATCTGTTAAAGGAAACCAACTTTACATGTAAACAGATTCCAAGCTATCAGAAGGGTAAATTAAAAATATACTTGTGTGTTTTGGATACATTCTTTAAACCATTTGTCAGATTCTTGTTCTAGCATGATTCTTATGATTAGCCACATAATTTCAAGATTAAAACGAATCTTTATGTTCAAAGAGCTCTTCAAGTAAGTAACAAATATATATGACTCTTCAGCATTGATTACTTGTACACATTTTCAAGAGAAATCTCAAACGCCAGGGTATGTCTGTAATTAATCCTAGCAGCTGGGGAGAATGAGGTAGGAGGATCACAAAATAAAAGAAGACGAAGAAAAAGAAAAGAAAAAATAAGTCAGTATGTTTTCATGTTCTTTGGGCAAAATTTATGTCCTCATTTTTCTTTTCTTAAAATAAACTTACTAGTCATGTATGGTGGTGAAGACCTGTAACCCCATCTGCTCATGGGGCTGAGGCAGGAGGATCACAACCTCGGCAATAGCAAGGGGCTAAGCCACTCAGTGAGACCCATCTCTAAATAAAATACAAAATAGGGCTCAGATGTGGCTCAGTGTTTGAGTGCCCCTGGCTTCAATTTTCAGTATCCACCCCCCAAAAAATAGCATTATTAATGAAAATACTCTCACATTACCTGGTATGATTATATTTTCCAGTAAAGAATATAAGTCACACAGAATGTACTAGCTAGCCAACCCAACCACAATGCCTTTAAAAAACATAAATAAATTCATGACAGGATTTCACAATAAGGGGGTGATAGAGTTATTTCTGAAAAGATTTAAGAAAAAGGAAGTATAGTATCTTTTTTCTATCCTTCCTATCATGGAAGATTCATATCCACTTCTGAAAAGAGTTATAGGCAAAGGTGTCTGAAGTTGGTGTTGGGGTGTGTGTGTGAGTGTGTGTGTGTAGGTACAAGAATCAAATTACAGTTTTAGAAAGACTGCAAACCTGTCTGAAACCAAAAATGCAGACATAAGTTGAATCCCAGCAATGGGAGTAAAGAGGAGGGAACAATTATTGAAGTAACTGATACATTTTCTTTTCATTTATAAACACTTTTTATGATCATCATGACCAACTCTACCTGGAAAAAAGGAAAAGAAACTATGAACTAAATTTAAAGGATTTTTCCCCCTTGTACTGAGGACTGACCCAGGGGTACTTTACAAACAAACTACATTCACATCCCTCTTTTCTTTTTTCCTTTGAGATAGGTCTAAGTCACTGAGGACCTCACTAAATTGCTAACATGTGATCCTCCTGCCTCAGCCTCCTGAATCACTGGGATTACAGTGTGCACCACCACGACAGGCTGAAGGAATTTTTTTAACCTACCTTAATCACGGCACTCCCTCCCATGTTTCACCCTGAACCTGGCTGATCCCTGCACACACCCCACGTTCATCTCTTCCTTCTACTTGGTATGTGTCCCACATTCTCATGAAAGGTGAGTAAAGACTCTTTTCTAAAGTTTTCCTGCATTTTGAGTTCAAACATTTTGTTATACCTCCAAGATGTACTTATTAGACTGCATTGAAAAATAGTTCAACTCTATCTATGCTTAAATTTTGTCACCATCAGTAGATCATGATCTAGTAAAGTCCATCGCCATTCCAATACAATTCTTAAACTATAGAGACTGAAATTTTCATCATTTTTGTAGCCTATCAATGCACAAAGCAAATGCCAATAAATAAGTAATAAAAAATATGAAGTTCTCATTCCAGAGATCCTCAAAAGAAAATAAAACGCCACATATATTAAAAGCTAAGAGTCACCTGTCTACAACTAGATCTTGGGTTCCAGCCTACATATATACTTTGCTAGGAATCTGGAGATCTGTATTTACCAAAATGGTATGTACTGGACACTGTTCTACATGAATGTTACAGATACTTAAATAAAATGTGAAAGTCAGAAATAAAATAAAGTTAAAAATGGTTACATTACTGCAAAACTTTAATACGCTAATACACACTTTTAATTTCAAGATAAAATTTTATTATGAAGCCTTTAATAAACTAAGGCAAGATCCTGGAGAGAGTTTGTAAAATACTTCAAAGAAGTTTTTGGTTTTGGTCACAATTGGGTACAATAGATTAACTTCTAAAAAAGTTCTTACCTGATATGCATTGCAGGTAGAGATTCACACTGGCATGACAAAAAGAGCTCCCTATGTTTCATCTGATGTTTCTGTTTATCAGTCAAGTCAGCCTCAACTGTTGTTTCAGATTTTTCTTCAATTTCTTCTACAAATAAAATTCAAAGAATTCATTATTACTGTCTATTTGGATATTAAGTCAGAATTTAAAAGATAGGTCAAATCAACATTTATTCAATATTCTCTTCAAACTAATCAATTTTAGATTTACATATTCAATTTATCAATTTAATTACAAGCACAAAATTAAGTTCTTTGGGCCTCAAAGTAGAGAAACTCCAATTTAAAAATAATAACCAGGCCGGGGTGCAGTTAAGTGGTAGAGTGCACATCTAGCATACATGAGGCCTGGGTTCAATTTCCAGCACAACAAAAAATAATTAAATTAAATTAAATAAATAAAAATGAAAAATGGTGGAAGAAACACAAGCATTCATATTTCTTCATCCAATAAAACTATAGCAAGATGACAAAATGTATTAACAATTCAGTGACAATGAAAACTGAAGCAGAGAAAAGAAAGAATTTTGACCAAGCCAAGCACAGTGGTTCACACCTGTAATCCCAATAATCAGGAATGCTGAGGCCAGACTCAGAAATTTAGCAAGGCCTTCAATCAAAATGAAAATTTCTCAAATAAAAGTAAAAAGAACTATGAAATACAAAGGGATGGAATACTTCCAAATTCATCCTATGTAGCCAGTGTCACACTCATACCAAAACCAGATAAGGAGAAAACTAGAGGCCAACATCCCTGATGAAATTTCCTTCTGCTGTCTGAAGAGAATTATCACTACAGATGATATGTTCCTAAATTCAGAAGACCCAAAAAACTACCACAAAAGACTTTAAGAGCTAATAAACAAATTCAGCAAAGTAATGAATTACAAAATCAACATACAAAAATTAATAGTTTTCCTATATACCAGTAATGAATCTGAGAAAAAAAAAAGGAAAAACAATCCCATTCTCAATAGTTTCAAAAAAATAAAATACCTAGGAATAAATTTAACCAAGGAGGTAAAAGACCTCTCCAATGAAAATTACAGAATATTAAAGAAGACCTTTGAAGATAGAAAGACCTCCCATGGTCATGGATAGGCAGAATTAATATTGTTAAAATGGCCATACTACCAAAAGCAGTATACAGATTTGAAGCAATCCCCATCAGGATACCAATGACATTCTTCACAGAACTAGAAAAAAAAAGTCCTAAAATTCATAAGAAATAATAGAAGACCCAGAATAGCCAAAGCAATTCTAAGCCAAAATAGCAATGCTGGAGGCAACACAATACCTGACTTCAAATTATACTACAGAGTTGTAGTAACAAAAACGTCATGGTACTGACATAAAAATAGACACACAGCCCGATTTTACAAAACAGAAGACATATCAACAAGCCCACATGATATAATCATCTGATCATTAACAAAGGTGCCAAAAAATATATATTGGAGAAATGACAGTCTTTTTAACAAAGAGTGCTTGGAATACTGGTTATCCATATGTAGAACATAAGACTATACCCTTATCTCTCACTCTGCACGAAAATCAACTCGAAATGAATCAAAGACCTCAGAATTAGACCAGAAACTATGCAATTCCTAGAAGAAATGTAGGGTCAACACTCCAACAAATTGACACAGGCCATGACTTTCCCATTGGGACCCCTAAAGCTCAGGAAATAATTTCAAGAGTTAATAAATGGACAGCATCAAATTAAAAAGCTTCTGCACAGCAAAAGGAACAATTTGAAATGTGAAAAAAGAACCTACAGAATGGGAGAAAAATTTGGTAGCTACTCTTCTGAGGATTAATATCTAGAATATATAAAAAACTGAAAATCTTAATGACAAAAAGCAATCCAATTAATAAATGGGTGAATGGATTAAACAGACACTTCTCAAAAGAAGAAATATAAATGGCCAACAAATATATTAAAAAATGCTCAACATCATCAGCAGTTAGGGAAATGCAAATCAAAACTACACTGAGATTTCATCACAGTCCAGTCAGAAAGGTAGTCATCAAGAATACAAACAATAAGGGCTGGAAGTGACCGAGGGATGGGAGGCAGAGAGTAAGGAGGGAAGTACTGCCTAGTGATATTGGTAAAATTATATTGTTTTACAGTGTGTACATATGAATAGGTAACAAAAAATCCCATCATTATGTATAACTATAATGCATAAAAAAATAGAAAAAATAATAAATGTAGAGTATGTGGAGGAAAATGATCACTTTTACACAGTTGGTGGGATTATAAATTAGTGTAACCACTATGGAAATCAGTATGGAGGTTCCTCAAAACAGTAGGCAGGGAACCACCACATCACCCATCTGTAACAATACTCGGTATTTATCCTAAAGAATTAAAGTCATATTGCAGCGATATGTATATACCCATGTTTATAGCAGCAGAGTTGACAATAGCCAAACTATGGAACCAGCCTAGGCAACTATCAATGGATCAATAAAGAAAAACATTTAAAAAAATTAAAAAAAGGAAATAAACATACATACATACACACAATGGAGTTTAATTCAGTCTTAAATAAAAATGAAATTATGTCATTTGCAAGAAAATAGATGGAACTTGAGAATATTATGTTAAGCGAAGTAAGTCAAACATAGAAGATCAAGAGTCATATGTTTTTCCCATGTGAAAGTTAAAGAGAAAAAAATAAGTGGGAGTTAATTAAAGACAGAAAGTAGAGGAAAGGGAATAGGAAGATAGGGAGGGAGGGGCCAAGTGCTAGGGAGTGATATTGGCCAAATTATGTTATTATATTGTGTGCATTTACGAAAATGTAACAACAAATCCTGCCATTATGTCCAATTATATTACACAAATTTTAAAAATGAAGAAAAAAATAAAAATAACTGGGAATATAGCTTATGACAAAATCACCTTGGGTTCAATTTTCAGTACAAGAAAAAAAAAGAATTTTGACCAACAAAAAGATGGGCCCTTGGGAGGCTAAGGCAGGAAGAGTGCAAGTTCAAGGCCAGCTGAGTAATTTAGTATGACCCTGTTTCAAAGTAAGAGTTAAGAGGTGAGGTGGGTGGCAACAGGAATGTAGCAGTGGTGAAGTGCCCATAGGTTCAATCCCCAGTCCAAAAAGAAAAAGAAAAAGAAAATGCAGAGCCAAGTGTGGTAGCACATGCCTATCATCCCAGTAACTCAGTAGGCTAAGGCAAGAGGATCAAACTTTTGAGGTCAGCCTCAGCAATTTAGCAAGACTATGTCTCAAAATAAAAAACAAAAAAGAGCTTGGGATATAGTTCAAGGTAAAGCAACGCTGGGTTCAATTCCTAGTATAAAAAAAGGAGGGGCGGGCCAAGATGGAGGACTAGAGGGCGGCTGCATTTCACGCTGCTCCAGGACGCAAGATTCAAAAGAGGAGATAGTGAGAGACTTGGGACCAACTCAAAGCTGCCGGGTGAGTCTCTCCTGTTGGGGAGGCATCCCGGATGGGGCGGTAGCCCCGGAACGCAGGGAATTTGTGAAGTGGAGTTGCTCGGCGAGACGCCCCTCCCCCCGCTGGAGCGGTAAACACAGACAACTGGGATCATCGTAGAGGAGGCGGCTCAGCACAGTGCTTGGACTCGAGCAGCCGCTGGGGCTCCTGGTGGCTGCCTGGGGAGGAGCTGCGTGGCGAGCTGTTTGGACCCAGAGTGACCGCTTCCGAACACCGGGGGGTTGCCCGGAGGAGGAGGAGAGGCCCGGCGGGTCGCTTGGGTCTAGGAGTGACTGCATCAGAGCCACGGGCGGTTGCCAGAGGAGGAGCTGCGTGGTGAGCTGTTTGAACTCAGAGTGGGCGCTCCTGAGCGCCGGGGGACTGCCCGGAGGAAGAGGAGGAGCGCGGCGGGACGCTTGGTCTGTGAGTGACTGCATCAGAACCACAGGCGGTTGCCAGAAGAGGAGCTGCGTGGTAAACTGTTTGAACCCAGAGCGAGCGCTCCTGAGTGCCGGGAGGTTGCCCGGAGGAGGAGGAGGAGCGCGGCGTGTTGCTTGACCTGGGAGTGGCTACATCAGAGCTGCGGGCGGTTGCCAAAGGAGGAGCTGCGTGACGAGCTGTTTGAACTCAGAGCAGCTGCTCCAGAACACTGGTGGCCTGCCTGGAGGAGGAGAGCGGTGGGACGCTTAGCCTGGGAGTGACTGCATCAGAACCACAGGCGGTTGCCAGAGGAGGAGGCGAGTGGTGAGCTGATTGGACTAAAAGCAACCGCTCCTGAACACCGGTGGCCTGCCTGGAGGAGGAGCGTGGTGAGTCACCTGGTCTCGGAGCCACCGTTCCTGAACACCTGGGGGGCTACCCCAAGGAGGAGGAGGAGGAACAGGGCGGGTCACTTGGACTTGGAGTGACTGCCTAGGGCTACGGGTGGTTGGCGGGAGGAGGAGACCCGAAGTGAGTTGTTTGGATTCCTAGTGACTGCGTCGGAAACCGGGCGGCTGTCCGGAGGAGGAGGTGTGTGGCGGGTCTCTAGGTCTCGGAGCTATTCTACGGGGCTCCAGGTGGTGGCTCAGGGGAGGGGCTGCATAGCCAGACGATTGGTGCAGAGCAGGGTCCCAGGAGCTAGGTGGCTTCTTGCTGGAAGAGCCGCACAGAGACACGCCTAGGGGCGGAGCGAAGTTTCCAGGGCTGCGGGCAGATTCTCTGGGAGAGGCAGCCTAAGGAGACTCGCCTGCGAAGGGTGAGGCTCCCAGGCCCAGGACGTAGGTCCGGGCCCCTGGGATCGTTGCAGAAGAAGACAGCCCAGCCCAGAAGGTAGTTGTAGATTGAGGGGAACCTCTAGGAGGGCAACTGACTAGCGAGACGTCCCCACCGAGTGACTCTTCCCGGCCGGGGGAGGTTTTCCCACAGGGACGGTAAAGCCAGAGACATAGGCACAAACAGGCCTTGCCTCAGCCCACAGTCTACTTCCCCATTGGATGACCATTGGTCAACAAGTGGAGGCACCTCTGCCCACTAGCAGGGAATATACGCCACCTGAGGGTTACCACACCTAGAGAGGCAGCTTCTTCGTGGAGCTCTGCATTATCAACCTCCTCCAAGACTTCAGGATACTGAAGGATAAGAGGGGATATACTAGCAATCTTCAGGGACATTATAAGTTGATAGAGGAAATCTGCTATATCTTAATGACCCACTGATCCCTGAACAATATGAGAAAACAAGGGAAGAAAATGCCCCAAACAAATCTAGATGTTACATCAATAAAATCCAACGACAGCATGGCAGAAGAAATGACAGAAAGGGATTTCAGAATGTACATAATTAAAATGATTAGGGAAGCAAACGATGAGATGAAAGAGCAAATGCAGGCATTGAATGATCGCACCAATCGACAGTTAACAGAGCAAATTCAGGAAGGAAAAGATCATTTCAATAAAGAGTTAGAGATATTGAAAAAAAACCAAACAGAAATCCTTGAAATGAAGGAAACAATAAACCAAATTAAGAACTCCATAGAAAGCATAACCAATAGGATAGAACAGCTGGAAGACAGAACTTCAGATATTGAAGACAAAATATTTAACCTCGAAAACAAAGTTGAACAAACAGAGAAGATGGTGAGAAATCATGAACAGAATCTCCAAGAACTATGGATATCATGAAAAGGCCAAATTTGAGAATTATTGGGATTGAGGAAGGCTTAGAGAAACAAACCAAAGGAATGAACAATCTATTCAATGAAATAATATCAGAAAAGTTCCCAAATATGAAGAATGAAATGGAAAATCAAGTCCAAGAGGCTTATAGGACTCCAAATACACAAAATTACAACAGACCCACACCAAGGCACATTATAATGAAAATACCTAACATACAAAATAAAGACAGAATTTTAAAGTCTGTGAGAGAAAAGAACCAAATTACATTCAGGGGGAAGCCAATACGGATATCAGCAGATTTTTCAATCCAGACCCTAAAAGCTAGAAGGGCCTGGAACAACATTTTTCAAGCTCTGAAAGAAAATGGATGCCAACCAAGAATCTTATACCCAGCAAAACTTACCTTCAAATTTGACGATGAAATAAGATCATTCCATGATAAACAAAAGCTAAAAGAATTTACAAAAAGAAAGCCAGCATTACAGAACATTCTCAGCAAAATATTTCATGAGGAAGAGATAAAAAACAAAGAAGGAAATCAGCAAAGGGAGGAATTATCCTAAAGGAACTGTCAAATAAAGGAGGAACCAAGATGTGTCAAAAATTTTAAATATGAACCAAATGACTGGGAATACAAATCATATCTCAATAATAACCCTGAATGTTAATGGCCTGAATTCATCAATCAAAAGACATAGACTGGCAGATTGGATTAAAAAGAAAGATCCAACAATATGTTGCCTGCAAGAGACTCACCTCATAGAAAGAGATACCCATAGACTAAAGGTGAAAGGATGGGGAAAAACATACCATGCACATGGGCTCAGCAAAAAAGCTGTAGTATCCATCCTCATTTCAGATAATGTGGACTTCAAGCCAATGTTAGTTAGAAGGGATAAAGAAGGACATTTCATACTGCTTAAGGGAACCATAAATCAGCAAGATATAACAATCATAAACATCTATGCCCCAAACAGTGGCTCATCCATGTATGTTAAACAAATCCTTCTCAATTTTAGAAACCAAATAGACCATAACACAATAATACTAGGTGATTTTAACACGCCTCTTTCACCACTGGACAGATCTTCCAAACAAAAATTGAACAAAGAAACCATAGATCTCAATAACACAATCAATAATTTAGACTTAACAGACATTTATAGAATATACCATCCAACCAAGAGCGAATACACTTTCTTCTCAGCAGCACATGGATCCTTCTCTAAAATAGACCATATATTATGCCACAAAGGTAATGTCAGCAAATACAAGAAGATAGAGACACTACCTTGTATTCTATCAGATCATAATGGATTGAAGTTACAAATTAATGAAAGAGTAAAAAACAGAAACTACCCCAACACCTGGAGATTAAACAATATGCTACTATATGATGAATGGATAACAGAAGATATTAGGAAGGAAATTAAAAAATTCTTAGAGGTAAACGAGAACAAAGAAAAAACATATCAAAATCTCTGGGACACTATGAAAGCGGTACTTAGAGGAAGATTTATTTCATGGAGCGCATTTAATAAAAGAAGTAAAACTCAAAAAATAAATGACCTAACACTACAGCTCAAAGCCCTAGAAAAAGAAGAACAGACCAACACCAAAAGTAATAGAAGACAGGAAATAGTTAAACTCAGAGCTGAAATCAACGAAATTGAAACGAAAGAAACAATACAAAAAATTGACAAAATAAATAGTTGGTTCTTCGAAAAAATAAACAAAATTGATAAACCTTTAGCCACACTAACAAAGAGAAGATGAGAGAAAACCCAAATCACTAAAATTCGGAATGAACAAGGAAATATCACAACAGACACGACCGAAATACAAAATATAATTAGAAGCTATTTTGAAAATCTATACTCCAACAAAATAGAAAATTTCGAGGACATCAACAGGTTTCTAGAGACATATGAATTGCCTAAACTGAACGAGGAGGACATACACAATTTAAATAGACCAATTTCAAGTAATGAAATAGAAGAAGTCATCAAAAGCCTTCCAACAAAGAAAAGTCCAGGACCAGATGGGTTCTCAGCCGAGTTCTACAAAACTTTTAAAGAAGAACTCATTCCAATACTTCTCAAAGTATTCCAGAAAATAGAAGAGGAGGGAACTTTCCCAAACTCATTCTATGAAGCCCATATTACCCTGATTCCTAAACCAGACAGAGACACATCGAGGAAAGAAAATTTCAGACCAATATCCTTAATGAACATCGACGCAAAAATTCTCAACAAAATTTTAGCAAATCGCATACAAAAACATATTAAAAAGATAGTGCACCATGATCAAGTGGGTTTCATCCCAGGGATGCAAGGTTGGTTCAACATCAGGAAATCAATAAATGTCATTCACCATATCAATAGACTTAAAGTCAAGAATCACATGATTATTTCGATAGATGCAGAAAAAGCATTTGATAAAATACAGCACCCCTTCATGCTCAAAACAATAGAAAAAATAGGGATAGTGGGAACATTCCTTAACATTGTAAAGGCCATCTATGCTAAACCCATGGCTAATATCATTCTTAATGGTGAAAAACTGAAAGCATTCCCTCTAAAAACTGGAACAAGGCAGGGATGCCCTCTTTCACCACTTCTATTCAATATCGTCCTTGAAACTCTAGCCAGAGCAATTAGACAGACCAAAGAAATTAAAGGGATACGAATAGGAAAAGAAGAACTCAAACTATCCCTATTTGCTGATGATATGATTGTATACTTAGAGGAACCAGGAAATTCCACCAGAAAACTTTTAGATCTCATAAGTGAATTCAGTAAAGTAGCGGGATATAAGATCAATGCACATAAATCGAAGGCATTTTTATATATAAGCGATGAATCTTCAGAAAGAGAAATTAGGAAAACTACCCGATTCACAATAGCTTCGAAAAAAATAAAGTATTTGGGAATCAATCTCACAAAAGAGGTGAAAGACCTCTACAATGAGAACTACAGAACACTACAGAAAGAAATTCAAGAAAACCTTAGAAGATGGAAAGATCTCCCATGTTCTTGGATAGGAAGAATTAATATTGTCAAAATGGCCATACTACCAAAAGTGCTATACAGATTCAATGCAATTCCAATTAAAATCCCAATGATGTACCTTACAGAAATAGAGCAAGCAATTATGAAATTCATCTGGAAGAATAAAAAACCCAGAATAGCTAAAGCAATCCTTGGCAGAAAGAGTGAAGCAGGGGGTATCGCAATACCAGATCTTCAACTCTACTACAAAGCAATAGTAACAAAAACGGCATGGTATTGGTACCAAAATAGAAAGGTGGATCAATGGTACAGAATAGAGGACACGGACACAAACCCAAATAAATACAATTTTCTCATACTAGACAAAGGGGCAAAAAATATGCAATGGAGAAAAGATAGCCTCTTCAACAAATGGTGCTGGGAGAATTGGAAATCCATATGCAACAGAATGAAACTAAACCCATATCTCTCACCATGCACAAAACTAAACTCAAAATGGATTAAGGATCTCGGAATCAGACCAGAGACCTTGCTTCTTATAGAAGAAAAAGTAGGTCCAGAGCTTCAACATGTCGGCTTAGGACCAGACTTCCTCAACAGGACTCCCATAGCACAAGAAATAAAAGGAAGAATCAATAACTGGGATAGATTCAAACTAAAAAGCTTTCTCTCAGCAAAGGAAACTATCAGCAATGCAAAGAAAGAGCCTACAGAGTGGGAGAAAATCTTTGCCAATCATACTTCAGATAGAGCGCTAATCTCCAGAATCTATAAAGAACTCAAAAAACTCTACACCAAGAATGTAAATAATCCAATTGACAAATGGGCTAAGGAAATGAATAGACACTTCACAGAAGAAGATGTACAAGCAATCAACAAACATATGGAAAAATGTTCAACATCTCTAGTACTAAGAGAAATGCAAATCAAAACCACCCTAAGATTCCATCTCACCCCAATTAGAATGGCAATTATCAAGAATACAAGCAACAACAGGTGTTGGCGAGGATGTGGGGAGAAAGGTACACTCTTACATTGCTGGTGGAGCTGCAAATTAGTGCAGCCACTCTGGAAAGCAGTGTGGAGATTCCTTAGAAAACTTGGAATGGAAACACCATTTGACCCAGCTATCCCACTCCTTGGCCTATACCCAAAGGACTTAAAATCAGCATATTACAGAGATACAGCCACATCAATGTTCATAGCTGCTCAGTTCACAATAGCCAGATTGTGGAACCAACCTAGATGTCCTTCAATTGATGAATGGATAAAGAAAATGTGGTATATATATACAATGGAATATTACTCAGCCATAAAGAATGATAAAATTATGGCCTTTGCAGGCAAATGGATGAAACTGGAGAATATCATGCTAAGTGAGATAAGCCAATCTCAAAAAACCAAAGGAAGAATGATATCGCTAATAAGTGGATGATGACACATAATGGGGGGTGGGAAGGGTTAGTGTTGGGGTTGGAGTTGGGTTTAGGGAGGGGGGCAGGAATGGAGGAAGGAAGGACTGTATAGATGGAGGGGAAGGGTGGGAGGGGAGGGGGGGAAGGGAAAAAATGGCAGAATGAATCAAACAACATTACCCTATGTAAATTTATGATTACACAAATGGTATGCCTTTACGCCATGTACAGACAGAGATACAACATGTATCCCATTTGTTTACAATAAAAAGAAAAAAAAAAAGAGAAAAAAAATACTAAAATAGAAGCAAAAGAATGATTAGATTTTACCTAACAAAATAGGAGTAATATTTACTGTCGTTAAATGTTGTGCCAATCCAAGTGTAGGGAATTAGTTCTTTTAAATATTGTTGGGGAGAATGTAAATGGGTAGTATCAGGACAGTGATTAATAAGTAATTTAAAAGTCTTAGAATTTTATGTGCCATTGACTTATCAATGATATTTTAGAAATTTATGTTAAAATAATGTTTATTTGAAAGCTGAGAGATTAAAAATAAATAAGGTAATCTCCCAGCAGTAAAAAAAAAAAAAAAAAAAAAGTTTATTTGTAAAGGGAGAGCTGTAGGAATATTCCTGATAGCTGTTTTTAAGGTAGCAAGAATAATTTAAATGTCCAATATAGGGTTCTGGATAGATGAACTATATGCTAAAAGATCTGGCATTAAAATAATATTGGGTGCAATTTAAAATAATTTGACGTTTTAAAACTATTAATATGATTTTATATTTATAAAATGCATATATGTATATATATAAGTTTTGTGTTTAATGTTAATAGTAGTTATATATGAATAGTAGAATTTTAAGATTCTTATGTATACTTCTTAATTTTTCTGAAATGGGTCTCTTGACAAAACTAAGGAAAGATGTTTTAATTTTGAAATGCATCTTAGTTTCTGTGCCAGCAAAGATCATCCATTGCTGCTTGGGGCAGATGAAATCCTGGTCTCAGCTGGGATGTAGATCTTCATGAGGACCCTGACCAGCAAAACCATCAACTGGAGGTGGAGCCCACTGTCCCCACTGAGAAGGTCAAGGTAATGAATCAAGACCAGGATGGCAACTCCCCTACCCAGAAGGGGTTGATATTTGCTGGACATATACAGGAGGAGTTCACTTTGCACATGGTGCAGCGCCACAGAGGTAGCATGCAGTGCTTCATGAAGACCCTGAAAAGCATGACCATCACCCTGGAGGAGGAGTTTAGTGACACAAATGAGAATGTCAAGGCAAAGATACAAGACAAGGAAGGCATTCTTCTGACCAACAGAGGTAGATCTAGCAAAGAGTTGGAAGACAGCACCCTCTCTGACTACAACATCCAGGAGTCCACACTACACCTGGTACTGCATCTCAGAGGTGGAATGCAGATCATCATGAAGACCCTGAAAGGCATGACGATCACCGTGGAGTTTGAGCCCAGTGACACCAGTGAGAATGTCAAAGCAGGGATGCAAGAAAAGGAAGGCATCCTGCCTGACCAAAGGAGGTTGATCTTTGCTGACAAATACCTGGAAGAAGGATGCACCCTGTCTGACTACGACACCCAGAAGGAGTCCACCCTGTACCCGGTGCTTCACCTCAGAGATGGGGTGCAGATCTTCATGAATACCCTGACCAGCATGACCAGCACACTTGAGTTGGAGCCCAGTGACACCATTGAGAATGTGAAGGCAAATACCCAATAGAAGGCAGGCATTCTTCCCGAACAGTTGAGGATGATCTAGCAAAGAAAGGGAAGACAGCACCGTGTGTGACCACAACATCTAGGAGGAGTCCACCCTGCACCTTGTGTTGTGCCTCAGAGGTGGGATGAAGATCTTCATGAAACCCTGACAGGCACAACCATCACCCTGGAGGTGGAGCCCAGTAAAAGCATAGAGAATGGCAAGGCAGGGATCCAAGAAAAGGAAGGCATCTTACCTGACTAGCAGAGGTTGATCTTTGCTGGCAAACACTGGAAAATGCCTGCAACCTGTCTGACTACAACATCTAAGAGGAATCCACACTGAACCTGGTGTTGCACCTAAGAGGGGGGATGCAGATCTTCATGAAGACCCTGACTAATATGACCATCACCCTGGAGGTGGAGTGAGTGAGACAAGTGAGAATGGCAAGGCAAAGATCTAAGACAAGAAGGCGAGAATCCCGACCAGCAGAGATGATCTTGAAAAGAGCCAGAAGACAGCAGCCTATTGAATTTCAATCCAGGAGTCAACCCTGCACCTGGTGCTGCATCTCAGAGGTGGGATGCAGATATTCATGAAAACCCTGACTTGCACGACCATCACCCTGAGGATGCACCTCAGTGACACCACTGAATATGTAAAGGCAAAGATCCCAGGTAAGGTAGGCAACTCTCTGACCAGGAGAGTTTGAACTGGTGGCAACAGCTACAAGACTGGTGCACCATGTCTGACTATAACATCCAGAAGTAGTGCACCCTGCACCTGGTGTGCACGTCAGATGTGGGATGCAGATCATCTTGAAGACCCTGACTGGCATGACCATCACCCTGGAGGTGGAGCTCAGTGACACCATTGATAAAGGCAAGGCAATGATCCGAGACAAGGAAGGCAATTTTTGTGACCCGCACAAATTGATCTCACAAAAAGCTGGAAGACAGTAGCCTGTCAGATTTCAACATCCATGAGTTCAACCTGCACTTGGTGCTACATCTCAGGGGTGAGATGCAGATCTTCATGAAGACCCTGACTGGCACGAGCATCGCCATGGAGGTGGAGCCTAGTGACACCATGAAGAGTGTCAAGGCAAGAACCAAGTCAAGGAAGGCATCCTCCCTGACCAGCACAGGTTGATTGTTCCTGCCAAACAGCTGGACAACACTAGATGCCTTCTGGATGTTGCAGTGAGACAGGGTGTGTCTGTCTAAAAGCTGTTTTGCAGCAAAGATCAAGCTGTGCTGGTCAGGGAGGATGCCTTCCTTGATTTGGTTCTTGCCTTGACATTCTCCATGGTGCCACTGGGCTCCACCTCCAGGGTGATGGTTCTGCCAGTCAGGGTCTTCATGAAGATCTGCATCCCCCTTCTGAGGTGCAGAACCAGGTGCAGTGTGGACTCCTCCTGAATGCTGTAGTCACACAGGGTGTGCCTATCTTACAGTTCTGTGCCAGGAAAGATCAAGCACTGTTGTTTGGGGGAAATTAATTCCTTGTCTCAGAGGTGGGATGTAGTTCTTCATGAGGACCCTGACTAGCATGACCACCAATCTGTTGGTGGAACCCATTGACACATTGAGAATGTCAAGGTAATGATTCAAGACAGATTGGCATCTCCCCTAACCAGCAGAGGTTGATGTTTCCTGAAACAACTGGATGACTGGTGCACCCTTTCTTAGTTGAAGATCTACAAGTAGTCCACTGCCACCTGGTGCTACACTTCATATGTGGGATGCAGATCTTTATGAATCTGACTGGCAAGACCATAAACCTGGAGGTGGAGCTCAGTGACACTAATAAGAATGTCAAGGCAAAGATCCAAGACAAGGAAGGCATTCTTCTGACCAGCAGAGTTTGATCTAGCAAAGAGATGGAAGACAGCATGCTGTCTGACTACAATATCCAGGAGTCTGCCCTGCACCTGGTCCTTCACCTGAGAGGTGGGATGCAGATCTTCATGAAGACCCTGACCCACAAGACCATCACCCTAGAGGTGGAAATAGTGACATCACTGAGAATGTCAAGGCAAAGATGCCAATCAAGGAAGGTATCCTCCCTGACCAGCAGAGGTTGTTTTTTACTGGCAAAAGCTAGAAGACTGGTGCACTCTGCTGCCTAAACATCCATAAGGAGTCCACCCTGCAACTGGTGCTGAACCTCAGAGGTGAGATGCAGATCATCATGAAGACCCTGACTAGGATGACCATAACACTGGATGTGGACAACAATGACACCATTGAGAATGGCAAGGCAAATATCCAAGACAAGGAAGGCAATCTTCATGACCAGCAGAGATTGTTCTCACAAAGAGCTTTAAGACAGTATCCTATAGGATTCCAACATCCAGGAGTCCACCTGGCAAAACTGGTGCTGCATCTCAGAGGTGGGATGCAGATCTTCATGAAGAACCTGACAGGCAGACCATCAACCTGGAGGTGGAGCTCAGTGATACCATTGAAAATGTCAAGGCAAAGATGCAAGTCAAGGAAGGCATCTTCTGATCAGCATAGGTTGATCAAGCAAAGAGGAAGAAGACAGCAACCTGTCTGACTACATATTGGAAGAGCCCACCCTGCACCTTTTGTTGTGCCTAGGAGGAGGGATGCATATCTTCATGAAACTGTGACAGGCACAACCATATCCTGGAGGTATGGACCAGTGACAAAATAAAGAATGGTAAGGTAGGGATCCAGGAAAGGAAGGCATCCTCCCTGAGCAACAGAGGTTGATATTTACTGGCAAA
Organism: Sciurus carolinensis; assembly: GCF_902686445.1. Lineage (NCBI taxonomy): Eukaryota > Metazoa > Chordata > Mammalia > Rodentia > Sciuridae > Sciurus > Sciurus carolinensis. The sequence goes on from NW_025920117.1 coordinate 1,051,240, forward strand.
CAGCTGGAGATGGTGCAATCTGTCTGATTAAAACATCTAGGAGTTGTACACTCTGCACCTGGTACAGATCCTAAGGGGGGGATGCAGACCTACATGAAAACCCTGACTGGCATGACCATCATCCTAGTGGTGGACCTCACTGACACCATGGAGAATGTCAAGGCAAGAACCAAGTCAAGGAAGGCATCCTCCCTGACCAGCACAGGTTGATCTTTACTGACAAACAGCTGGATGACACTAGACTCCTTCTGGATGTGTAGTGAAAAAAGGTGTGTCTGTCTTACAGAATTTTCCAGCAAAGATCAACCCGTGCTTGTCAGGGAGGATGTCTTCCTTGACTTGGTTCTTGCTTTGACATTCTCCATGGTGTCACTTGGCTCCACCTCCAGGGTGATGGTCATGTCAGTCAGGTTCTTCATGAAGATCTGCATCCCACTCGGAGGTGCAGCACCAGGTGCAGGGTGGACTCCTCCTGGATGTTGTAGTCAGACAGGGTGTGCCTGTCTTCCAGATCTGTGCCTGCAAAGATCAAACATGCTCCTTGGGGAGATGAATTCCTTGCCTTAGTGGTAGGATGTAGATCTTCATGAGGACGCTGACACTCAAGACTATAACCTGCAGGTGGAGCCCATTGACACCATTGAGAAAGTCATGATAACTATCCAAGACAGGGTGGCATCTTCCCTAACCAGCAGTGGTTGATGTTTGCTGACAACAGCTGGAAGACTGGTGAGCCTTCTCTTTCTTGAACATCCAGAAGGAGTCCAGTGGCTCCTGGTCTAACCTCAGAGTTCAGATGCAGATCTTCATGAAGAATCTGACTGGCATGACCACCAGCTTGGAGGTGGAGTGCATTGACAACAATGAGAATATCAAGACAAAGTTCCAAGACAAGGAAAGCATTCACCATCACCCTGGAGGTGGAGCCAAGTGACACCATGGAGAATGTCAAAGCAAGAACCAAGTCAAGGAAGACATCCTCCCTGACAAGCACGGGTTGATCTTTGCTGGAAAATTCTGTAAGACAGACACACCTTTTTTCACTACACATCCAGAAGGAGTCTAGTGTCATCCAGCTGTTTGTCAGTAAAGATCAACCTGTGCTGGTCAGGGAGGATGCCTTCCTTGACTTGGTTCTTGCCTTGACATTCTCCATGGTGTCATGGTGACCAGCAGAGATTGATCTATCAAAGAGTTGGAAGACAGCACGCTATCTGACTACAACATCCAGGAGTCCACACTGTATCTGGTGCTGCGCCTCAGAGGTGGGATGCACATCTTCCTGAAGACCTGAAAGGCACAAACATCACTCTGCAGGTTGAGCTCAGTGACACCATTGAGGTGTGAGGGCAGGAATCCAAGGAAAGGAAGGCATCCTCCCTGACCAGCAGAGGTTGAACTTTGAGGGCAACAACTGGAACACAGGTGCACCCTCTCTTACTTGAATATCCAGGAGAAGTTCACCCTCCAATTTTGTAGTATCTCTGAGGTGCAAAGCAGATCTTCATGAATGCCCTGACCAGCATGACTACCCCCCTTGAGGTGGAGTCCAGTGACAAAATTGAGAATATCAAGGCAAAGATCCAAGATAAGGAAGGCATCCTTCCAACAAACAGTGGTTGTTCTTTGCTGGAAAATAGCTGGAAGATGGATGCACCCTATCTGACTACAACTCCAAGAAGGAGTCCAACCTGTACCTGGTGCTGTACCTCTTAGGTGGGTTGCAGATCTTCATGAAGTCCTTGACCAACACCACCATCACCCTGGAGGTGGAGCCCAGTGACACCATTGAGACTGTCAAGGCAAAAATTCAAGACAAGGCATTATTCATGACCAGTTGAAGTTGATCTAGCAAAGAACTGAAGACAGCACGATGTCTGACTACAACATCTAGTAGGAGTCAACCTGCACCTTGTGTTGTGACTCAGAGGTTGAATGCAGATTATCATGAAACCCTGAGAGGCATGACCATCACCCTGGTGATATAACCAAGTAAATCCACAAAGAATGGCAAGGAAAGATCTCAGTCATGAAATGCCTACACCTTGAACAACAGACGGTGACATTTGCTGGCAACAGTTAGAAGACTGGTGCACCTTTCCTGACCAACACATCCAGAAGGAGTCCACCCAGAACCTGGTGCTGCACCTCCAAGGTGGGATGCAGATTTTCGTGAAGACACTGACAGGCAAGACCTTCACCCTGGAGGTGGATCCCAGTGACATAATTGAGAATGGCAAGGCAAAGATGCAAGACAAGGAAAGCAATCATCCTGACCAGTAAAGATTTATCTCACAAAGAGTTGGAAGACAGTAGCCTGTCAGATTTCAACATCTAGGGGTCTACCCAGCACCTGGTGCTGCATCTCAGAGGTGGGATGCTGATCTTCATGAAGATCCTGACTGACATGAACTTTACCTTAGAGGCGGAGCCCAGTGACACCATTGAGAATGTCAAGGCAAGAACCAAGTCAATGAAGGCATTCCCCCTGACCAGCACAGGTTGATCTTTGCTGGAAAACAGCTGTAAGACAGACACACCTGATCTCACTACAATATCCTGAAGGAGTAGACAGTTGTCCAGCTGTTTGGCAGCAAAGATTAGCCTGTGCTGGTCAGGGAGGATGCCTTCCTTGACTTGGTTCTTGCCTTGACATTCTCCGAGGTGTCACTGGGCTCCACCTCCATGGTGATGGTCCTGCCAGTTAGGTTCTCCATGAAGTTCTGCATCCCACCTCTGAGGCACAGCACCTGTTCAGGATGGACTCCTCCTTGATGTTGTAGTCAGACAAGGTGTGCCTGTCTTCCAGCTCTGTGCCAGCAAAGATCATCCACTGCTACCTGGGGGAGATGAATTTCTTGTGTCAGAGGTGTGATGTATATCTTCATGAGGACCCTTACAAGTAGGACCATCAACCTGGAGTTGGAGCCCATTGACACCATTGAGAATGTCAAGGTAATGACCCAGATGAGGATGGCAACTCCCCTAACCAACAGAGGTTGATGTTTGCTGGCAACAACTGGAAGACTGGTGAACCCTGTCTTACCTGAACATCCAGGAGTCCACTGGCACCTGGTTCTACACCTCAGAGGTGGGATGCAGATATTAATGAATAATCTGACTGGCATGACCATCAGACCAGAGGTGGAACTCAGTGACACCAATGAGAATGACAAGGCAAAGATCCAACACAAGGAAGGAATTCTTCCAACCAGTGGAGGTTGATCGAGTGAAGAGCTGGTAGACAGCACCCTGTCTGACGACAATATGCAGGAGTCCAAACTGCACCTGGTGCTCACCTCAGAGGTGGGATGCAGAACTTCATGAAGAACCTGAATGGCACAACCATTACCCTAGAGGTGGAAGTAATTGAGAATGTCAAGGCAAAGATGCCAGTCAAGGAAGGCACCCTCTCTGACCAGCAGAGGTTGACATTTTCTGGCAACAGCTAGAAGACTGGTTCACCTTGCCTGCCTACAACATCCAGAAGGAGTCCACCCTGCAGCTGGTGCTGAACTTCAGAGGTGTGATGCAGATCTCCATGAAGACCCTGATTGGAATGACCATAATACTGGAGTGGACAACAATGACAGCAGAGGTTGATTTAGCAAAGAGATGGAAGACAGCACACTATTTTACTACAACATCAAGGAGTCCACCCTGTATCTGTGCCTCAGAAGTGGGATACAGAACTTCATGAAGACCCTCTCTGGCTTGACCATCATCCTGGCGGTGGAGTCCAGGAACACCACTGAGAATGGCAAGGAAAATATCCCAGTCAAGAAACATATATTTCTTGACCAGCAGAGGGTGACCTTTGCTAGTAATAGCTAGAAGACTGGTGCACACTGCCTGACTACAATATCCAAAAGGAGTCCACATTGCACCTGGTGCTGTGCCTCCGATGTGGGATGCAGATCTTCATGAAGACCCTGACTGGCATGACCATCACCCTGGAGGTGCAGCCCAGTGACAATATTGAGAATGGCAAGGAAAAGATCCAAGACAAGGAAGCCAATTTTCTCGATCTATTAAAGATTTATCTCACAAAGATCTGGAAGAGTGTAGCCTGTCAGATTTCAAAATCCAGGAGGCCACCCTGGACCTGCTGCTGCATCTCAGATGTGGGATGCAGATCTTCATGAAGACCCTGACTGGCACAAGCATCGCCCTGGAGGTGGAGCCCAGTGACATCATGGAGAATGTCAAGGCAGGAACCAAGTCAAGGAAGGCATCCTCCCTGACCAGCACAGCTTGATCTTTGCTGTCAAACAGGTGGATGACACTAGATGCCTTCTAGATGTTGTAGTGAGACATGGTGTGTCTGTCTTACAGCTGTTTTCTAACAAAGATCAAGCTGTGCTGGTCAGGGAGGATGCCTTCCTTGATTTGGTTCTTGCCTTGACATTCTCCATGGTGTCACTGGGCTCCACCTCCAGGGTGACGGTCATGCCAGTCAGGGTCTCCATGAAGTTCTGCATCCCACCTCTGAGGTACAGCACCATGTGTACGGTGGACTCCTCCTTGATGTTGTAGGCAGACAGGGTGTGCCTGTCTTCCAACTCTGTGCCAGCAAAGATCATCCACTGCTGATTTGGAGAGATGAATTCCTTGTGTCAGAGGTGGGATGTGGATCTTCATGAGGACCCTTACGAGTAAGACTATCAACCTGGAGATGAAGCCCAATGACACCAATAAGAATGTCAAGGTAATAATGCAAGAGGAGGTTGACAATTCCCCTAACCAGCATAAGTTGATGTTTACTGGCAAAGGCTGGAAAATTGGTGTACCCTATCTTTCTTGTATATCCAGAACGAGTCCAGCAGCACCTGGTGCTATACTTCAGAGGTGGCGTGTGGTATATCATGAGAATCTGACTGGCATGACAATCATCTTGGAGGTGGAGCTCAGTGACACCAATGAGAATGTCAAGGCAAAGATCCAAGACAAGGAAGGGATTCTTCTGACCAGCAGAGGTGATCTAGCAACAAGCTGGAAGACAGCACCCTGAGTACAACATCCAGGAGTCCACGTTATACCTGATCCTGCTACTCCGAAGTGGGATGCAGATCTTCATGAAGACCCTGACTGAAATGATCATCTCCCTAAAGGTGGACCTCAGTGACACCAATGAGAATGTCAAGGCAAATATCCCAGTCAAGTGAGGCATGCTCCCTGACCAGAAGAGGTTGACCTTTGCTGGCAACACCTAGAAGACTTGTTCATCCTGCCTGACTACAACATCCAGAAGGAGTTCACCCTGCATCTGGTGCTGCACCTCAGAGGTGCGATGCATATCTTCATGAAGACCCTGATTGGCAGGACCTCACCATGGAGGTGGAGCCCAGTGACACCATTGAGAATGGCAAGGAAAAGACCCAAGAGGAGGAATGCAATCTTCCCAACCAGCAGAGATTGATCTCACAAAGAGCTTTAAGACAGTAGCCTGTAGAATTCCAACATGCAGGAGTCCACCCTACACCTGGTGCTGCATCTCAGACGTGGGATACAGGTCTTCATGACAATCCTGACAGGCACGACCAGCACCCTGGAGGTGTAGCACAGTAACACCATAGAGAATGGCATGGCAAAAATCCAAATCAAGGAAGTCAATCTTCCCGACAAACAGAGACTGATCTCACAGAGAACTGGAAGACTGTAGACTGTCAGATTTCAACATCCAAGGGTCTACCCTGCACCTGGTGCTGCATCTCAGAGGTGGGATGCCGATCTTCATGAAGATCCTGACTGACATGAACATTACCCTAGAGGTGGAGCCCAGTGACACCATTGAGAATGTCAAGGCAAGAACCAAGTCAATGAAGGCATTCCCCCTGACCAGCACAGGTTGATCTTTGCTGGAAAACAGCTGTAAGACAGACACACCTGGTCTCACTACAATATCCTGAAGGAGTAGACGGTTGTCCAGCTGTTTGGCAGCAAAGATTAGCCTGTGCTGATCAGGGAGGATGCCTTCCTTGACTTGGTTCTTGCCTTGACATTCTCCATGGTGCCACTGGGCTCCACCTCCATGGTGATGGTCCTGCCAGTTAGGTTCTCCATGAAGTTCTGCATCCCACCTCTGAGGCACAGCACCTGTTCAGGATGGACTCCTTGATGTTGTAGTCAGACAGGGTGTTCCTGCTTCCAGCTCTGTGCCAGCAAAGATCATCCACTGCTGCTTGGGAGAGATGAATTTCTTGTGTCAGAGGTGTGATGTATATCTTCATGAGGACCCTTACAAGTAGGACCATCAACCTGGAGTTGGAGCCCATTGACACCATTGAGAATGTCAAGGTAATGACCCAGATGAGGATGGCAACTCCCCTAACCAACAGAGGTTGATGTTTGCTGGCAACAACTGGAAGACTGGTGAATCCTGTCTTACCTGAACATCCAGGAGTCCACTGGCACCTGGTTCTACACCTCAGAGGTGGGATGCAGATATTAATGAATAATCTGACTGGCATGACCATCAGACCAGAGGTGGAACTCAGTGACACCAATGAGAATGACAAGGCAAAGATCCAACACAAGGAAGGAATTCTTCCAACCAGTGGAGGTTGATCGAGTGAAGAGCTGGTAGACAGCACCCTGTCTGACGACAATATGCAGGAGTCCAAACTGCACCTGGTGCTCACCTCAGAGGTGGGATGCAGAACTTCATGAAGAACCTGAATGGCACAACCATTACCCTAGAGGTGGAAGTAATTGAGAATGTCAAGGCAAAGATGCCAGTCAAGGAAGGCACCCTCTCTGACCAGCAGAGGTTGACATTTTCTGGCAACAGCTAGAAGACTGGTTCACCTTGCCTGCCTACAACATCCAGAAGGAGTCCACCCTGCAGCTGGTGCTGAACCTCAGAGGTGTGATGCAGATCTCCATGAAGACCCTGATTGGAATGACCATAATACTGGAGTGGACAACAATGACAGCAGAGGTTGATTTAGCAAAGAGATGGAAGACAGCACACTATTTTACTACAACATCAAGGAGTCCACCCTGTATCTGTGCCTCAGAAGTGGGATACAGAACTTCATGAAGACCCTCTCTGGCTTGACCATCATCCTGGCGGTGGAGTCCAGGAACACCACTGAGAATGGCAAGGAAAATATCCCAGTCAAGAATCACATATTTCTTGACCAGCAGAGGGTGATCTTTGCTGATAACAGCTAGAAGAGTGGTGCATCCTGCCTGACTACAATATCCAAAAGGAGTCCACCTTGCACTTGGTGCTGTGCCTCCGAGGTGGGATGCAGATCTTCATGAAGACCCTGACTGGCATGATCATCACCCTGTAGGTGCAGCCCAGTGACAATACTGAGAATGACAAGGCAAAGATCCAAGACGAGGAAGGCAATTTTCTCGATCTATTAAAGATTTATCTCACAAATATCTGGAAGAGTGTAGTCTGTCAGATTTCAAAATCCAGGAGGCCACCCCGCACCTGCTGCTGCATCTCAGATGTGGGATGCAGATCTTCATGAAGTTCCTGAATTGCACAGGCATTGCCCTGGAGGTGGAGCCCAGTGACAATATAGAAAATGTCAAGGCAAGAACCAAGTCAAGGAAGGCATCCTCCCTGATGAGCACAGGTTGATCTTCGCTGTCAAACAGTGGATGACATTTGACTCCTTCTGGATGTTGTAGTGAGAGAGGATGTGTACCTGGTGCTTTGCCTCAGAGGTGGGATGCAGATATTCATGAAGACCCTGACTGGGATGATCTCACTCTGGAAGTGGAGCCTAGTGACACCATTGAGAATGACAAGTCAAATATCTAAGAAAAGGAAGGCAATGTTCCCAACCAGCAGAGATTTATCTCACAATGAGCTGGAAGACAGTAGCCTGTAGTATTACAACATTCAGGAGACCACCTTGCACCTGGTGGTGCAACCAGAGGTGGGATGCAGATCTTCATGAAGACCCTGACAGGCACGACCATCACTCTGGAGGTGGACCTCAGTGACATTATTGAGAATATCAAGGCAAATATCCAAGACAAGGAAGGCATTCTTCCTACCACCAGAGGTTGTTCTAGCAAGGAGCAAGAAAATAGCACCCTGTCTTACTCCAACATCTCATAAGAGTTCACCCTGTACCTTGTGTTGTGCTGCAGAGATGGGATGCATATCTTCATGAAATCCAGAGATCACAACTAGAACCCTGGAGGTGGAGCCCAGTAACATCATACAGAATGGCAAGGTAAAGATCCAAGACAAGGAAGACAATCTTCCTGACCAGTAAAGATTTACATCCCAAAGAGCAGGAGACAGTAGCCTGTCAGATTTCATCATCCAGGAGTCTACAATGCACCTGGTGCTGCATCTCAGAGGTGGGATGCAGATCTTCATGAAGACCCTGACTGGTATGAGCATTGCCCTAGAGGTGGAACACAGTGACACCACAAAGAATTTCAAGGCAAGAAACAAGCCAAGGAAGGCATCCTCTGTGACAGGCATATGTTGATCTTTGCTGGAAAACAGCTGTAAGACACACCCGTTGTCACTACAATATCCTGAAGGAGTCAACTGTTGTCCACCTATTTGCCAGCAAAAATTAACCTGTGCTGGTGAGGGGGGATGCCTTCCTTGTCTTGATTCTTGCCTTGAAATTCTCAATGGTGTCACTGGGCTCCACCTCCAGGGTGATGGTCATGCCAGCCAGAGTCTTCATGAAATTCTGCATCCCACCTCTGAGGTACAGCACCAGGTGCAGTGTTGACTCCTCATGGATGTTGTAGTCAGACAGGGTTTTCCTTTCTTCCAGCTCTGTGCCAGCGAAGATCAACCACTGCTGCTTGGGGGAGAAGAATTCCTTTTCACAGAGGTGGGATGTAGATCTTCATGAAGGCCCTGACTGGCATGACCATCACTCTGGAGTTGGATCCCAGTGACACCACTGAGAAACTTAAGGTAAAAATCCAAGAAGAGGAAGGCATTGTCCCTGACCAGCAGACTTTGATGTAGCAAAGAACTGGAAGAAAGGCATACTCTTTCTGACTGCACCATCCAGAAGTAGGCAGGTTCCTGGGATCATGGCTTGGGGTCAGAAAAATGCAGAGGAAGGAGATGAGGCAGGAGGGTCCCTTCATCCCAGTTTTTGCAGGACAGTGGGAGCCAGGCTGCTGCCTTGGTACTCACCTCAACAGTTAGCAGGGAGCTATAGAATATGTAAGAGCAAGGGAGGGTTAGCTTAGAGCTGTCCTTCAGGATGTCTCAGCTGATAGCAAATATAAGGGTGAACAGTGTCTTCTGGATCATAAAATAAGACTTCCTTTTTTCCTCTCCCTCCTTTTCTTACCTCCATAAATATTTCATGAGCTTCTACTTTGTTCCAGACCCTGTTCTATAAGATGCAGATTGAGCACTTACTTACAAGCTTTCATTGAGTGTACAATACAGTCTGGAGCGATGTAGATAGGTAATATATCTCAAAAGGGCCAAGTGCTATGGGGAAAATAAGGCTGGAGAGAGATGGAAAGAGCTCACCAGAGTTGGTGTCGGGGTTGGCTTCTCTGAGGGGATGACATTTGTGCAAAGAGCTGAAGGAAGAGAGGATGTGGATGTGAAGGAGAGTGATGATGAGATCAAATAAAGAAGAGGGTCCATCATGCACAACCTTGTGGCTGCTGAAGTCTTTGGCTCTCACTCTGGGTAAGATGGGGACCCTGGGGGAGATTTGAGCAGGGGAGGGATGTGTGCATGTTGGGGTTGAGTGGGAAGGAAGCAAGGATGCTAGGTCATCAGGCAAGAGAGGAAAGTTCTGCCTGTTCTTTGCAGAGTTTTGATTCTGGGATGGGAACCCCAAGTTCCAGACTCCACTCCCTGCCAACAGGGGAGGTGCTGCAAAATGCTCCTCCATTGAATGAGTGTAGAACTTCCAAGGGGACATTTTGGGGCCTCCTGAGGTCTGTAGGATTGACTCAGTTCAGCTGCGTGCATCATGTTTGTGGACTGATGGGGGCAGAAATTCTCCTCATGAATAATGCAGTCCCATCCTGATGTATTTTGAAGGTCTTTCAGGGTTCTGGCAGCACAGCTCATGGGAGCTTGAGATAGTAATGGGCATCTCTGGGAGACTTGAGCACCCTGGTTCTCAGCGGTGAGGACAGCAGGAGGGCCTGGCTTTCTTGCTTCCTTGTGTCTCCTGTGCCATCCAGCTGCATCTCTCTATGTGTATCTTCATAGGGTGTTACCTGAACTGGTGGGAGCATTTTGTCATGGGTTTGCAGGTATTTAAGGACACTTTTGTCACCCCTGTGGGCCTGCAATTGCTAAGACTACAGAACCCTGATGGGACAAGACATGCCCTGAGTCCTTGCTCTCAACTCTCTATTACTAACAACCCAGTTATGTCTTAGCAGATCCCTGTTCCTGCTTTCTAAGCAAGTGATTGCACAGCTGCAGGAGTCTGTGTTCTTCAGTGCATGTGATTGGCTGTTGCCACCCTCTGTGACCAGGTCCTCCCTGTTTCCTCTACTGGAATTTGCCAAATTGGAATTTAAGACTTAAGAAAACTAGGTAGCTGACAAGCCTTTTGGAGTCTTTCATCCCTGCAAGAAAACCAGGTCTCAGCTAAAAACACCCTAAGGGAATAAAGGCCTTTAAAAAACAAATCAGAAACTGAGCCTGTTCTATGGACTCTCTCCTTTAACTTTCCCCATGCCCTGTGCAGTGAAGAAAACACCTTGTCTTGTGATTAGGAAACTGGGCAAAGAGATGGCAGGTAACTTGCCTAAGGCCCCAGAGATGGTGAGTGTTTCACCCAGGGATCTGGATGAAGGCCTGCTTCTCATTGCTCTGCAGCTGAAACCAACACCCAAATATGGTTGTGACTTCTTCTGGGATAGTGGAGCTGACAAAGGGAAGACATTGGAATCACAAAGTCCTGGTTTGAATTTTTGTTTTGCCCATTTAAGCATGTGGACCTCTGGGGTGACAGTGTCTTTGCCCCCATGCAGCTGTGCTGCTGTACTGTCACAGCTGGTCCATCTCTATGCTTGCCTCACCCCATTGGAAGGAAGAGGGACTCAGTCACAGGGGGACACTTTGATGCCTTCTTGTCACAGTTGACCTTGAGATTCTCTCAGAGCAGAAACAGGCTCCCCATGGGTATGCTCTGGGCTCAGGGTGCTGCAGCCTGCAGAGCCGTGCTAGAGGATGAATGGAAGATAGGTTTCTTGATGTCCCATGGGAGACAACCTTTCAGTGGACACTTTTGGCCTCTTGTCTTGGAATGGATTTGCCCTGAACACCTGGGTGAGTGTTTACAGTGTTCTAAATGCAAATGTGGTCAATGTGTTTTTTAATTTTTTTTAGCCATATTAGAAGAGGGAAGATCAATGATTTGGTGCTTTTTCTGTGCCCGATGTTGCAGGCACTCAGATCGTGGGTGTTCATTAGGGATACAACAGTGGCTTCCACACTGAGTCCCCACTGAAAAATGTAATAGCTCAGACCCTAGAAGCCAGAAACTCAATGATACTTGAGTCTTTGAAAGCATTTCCCTGTAATGATTCTCCAGTAAATTATGCTTAATTAGTAAATTGGAATTATAGTAATGTCCATTTATCCAACTTCAATCCTAAGTGCTTTACTTTATCTCATTGAATCTATAACTCAGCCTTCCTATAGTGGAGGTAGAGGTAGCAACTCCTCTTTTCTAACAAGGAAGTTGAAGCTCAGAGGTGTAGGAAACTGAATGAAGGCCGCACACTGTGAAGAATCAGAGCAGGTTCATCTTCCATAGTTTCAAGGTGCATAAACCCTAATAGAAATAGCTAGAACAATAAACAGAGATAAAATGAAAGGAGAAAGAGGCTGAGAAGTGGAGTTATTGGTTCATGTGTCTGGGAATTTTGGGGTGATGGAGACTCAGGTACCTCTCTATCCAGGGGTGCAGTGATGTCATCAGGACACTGCCTTCTCTCCATCTTGCAGTGCCTTCTGCTGTTCATGTCCTCTCTGTGGGGAGGTGGCCTGTTGCCTAGCAGCTTTAGGGGCACAATCTGCTGGCTTGGCACTGCAGGAAAAGAGTTTCCCCTACCTAATAAGTATAATAAAAATCATGGGACTTGGTCTGGCTGGGCCAGCCTGGTCACTGCTCCTTTGTGCTCAACACAGTGGGATGAATTGCTCTGAATGTTCAAATCTTGAGGGTCAGAGTCAACCTGTGAGAAAGGAAGGGTCACCAAAACTAGTCCAGAGGAAATGGTGAGAAGCATCTACCTTTGGCAGGCACTTGTCCTACCACTTAGGAAGCAGAGCAGACAAACCTCCCAGCCCTCCTGAGCTCCCATGATTGTCAGGAAATTAGTAAAGTCCTTCAGGCTTATAGCAGGTGAGGGGTACAGGATATTAGAGGTGACAGCCTCCTGGCCTTCTCTAGGTATGGACGCCTACAGCCAGAAGTTGAGGAGTACCTTTGAGGAAAGAAGTGAGTGGTCTTTGGGCCAAGAGGGAGGGCTCCTTTCTCCAGAGCAGCCACTTGGGGACTATTTTAGGGGATGACTGGGTGAACCCCAGGTTCCACCCTGTGTGATTTCCAGCAAAGGACAGAGGTAATCTGGGGCTTACCCTGTAGAAGGGACACAGCAAGGTGAGGTGGGACTCTGGGAGCCTGAGGAACAGGAGTGGGTGGGGCCTTAGAGCCAGGCCGAACACAGCCAATCCCAGCCAGGATTGCCCACACTTTTGTGTATACAGGCTGGGCATTAATTGTGGGAGTCCCCTAAATCCACATGGGCCTCACAGTTTGGCCTCAACATGCTTGGCCACTCTTTGGGAAGCCAGCATGCAGTGGGTCATGGGAGCTTCCAGCTAAAGAAGATGCCCAGCCCCTCATGGCTCCCTGTACACTCCAATGCCACAGCACTCTCTGTTCCATCTCTGAAATATCACTATACCTCTATCCACAAGATTTTCTTAGGTCCTGGGACCTGGAAAACTTGAAGCTTCTCAGGAACTTCCTTCTGCTCACCATGCCTGAATCAGAGATGACCCTCCATGTTCAGAGACTCCTGACACAGCTGGAGAACAGACATCCCAGTGAGTCTGAGCCCTCCAATGATGGCACCTGGGGTGATGACAGAGGGTGTGTGCAGAGGAATCTGTGCTGGTGCCAGTTGGATCTGGAATTTGGTCCCCAGCCAGAGAGGCCTGATGTCCTGCAGCTGGTGGTCCCTAGTCTGGGAAGGCATCCTGTTGTGGGGAGAGGGGCTGGGCTATTCTCAGAAGCAGGGTTCTACTGTGAATTGGGAAAGACCCAGGGAAAGGCAGTCATGTTGGGGTGTTTCTCCTGCAGCTCTAGCACCACCTCAAGTGAGAGAACTGCCTCCAGCAGCAGTGGCCCAGGTTACCTGCTTAAATTTCAGGCAGCATATCACCAAATTCCCTGTGATGGAGGAAGAGTAGCCCTCAAACCTGCAGGATGACCCAACTCCAGCACCATCCACACAGGGAGACATTGAGCCACCAGTGGCCACTGTGACCCTTCAGGCAGAGAAGGCAGCTCAGCTGCCACTAAGCAAGCCAGAGGACACTGAACATTTTCTTCCATTTGGTAAAGATGTTGATCCAAGCTGCCATCCCACCCTTTCCAAGAGAGTCAGTTTTCCTGGCACCAACATAAGTTTCAGGCACCAAAACGCCAGAGACAGGAGGTCAGGAAGCTATCAGGCCAGCAGCCCTCCACTTCTCCTGGAAGGTTTTCCTCTGCCCTAATCCTATGGTCCTCTATGGCTCCTCCCACCTCCTGAGCATTACCCAGTGCCAGATCCCTCACTACAGCTGACTGCACCCTTCCCTCTGAACTAGTCCACTTTATTTTTCATGTTGTTAAATTTTTCCATTGTTTAGGATGGCATTGTAAGTGTTTTTAGTAACAAACTTATATTGACATAAAAGTGCTCAATCTATTCAGGCTCTGCTGCCAACAGCACTGTGTAGCTGAAGATGGATCCCGATAGAGCACCTGGCTCCTGTGGGATGGACACACACAGGCCATCCTTGAGGAGGTGAGCTCAAGGCCCTGGGTATGGGGCACAGGTGACTGCCTAAAAGGTGGTGAGGATTTCAGGTCATTATAGCTCATATAGTGATCTGTGATGTTAACTATGTTAACTGCCATGTAGAACTACACACCTTGTCCACATCATATAGCAAACTTACTGTGTGTGTTCTTATTGTTCCACAGATCATGTCTCACCATCCTCTTATTCCCTAAGACACAATATGAAAGTTAGACCAGTTGATAACTCAGTAATGACCTGTATGGTTTAAATCAAAGGAAGAGTCTCATGGTTTGCATGCTGCATAACAAGCTGGGCCTCTTGCACTATTTAGTCCACTGAGAATGCAAAGAAAATGTTCCCGAAGGAAATGAAAGTGCTACTCCAGAGCATATGTGAAAGATAAGAAAGTCAAACAGGCTTATGACTGCTATGGAAAAAGTTATCATTGTCTGGAGAAAAGATGAAACACACACATTTCCTTAAGCCAAATTCAAATCCAGATAAGGCACTAACTTCAGATTGTTCTAATGTCAAGAGAAGTGAGAAAGCTCCAGACAGTTTGGTTAATGATGTTTAATGCAAGAGGCCCATCTCCAGAAATTAAAAGTGCAAGGTGAAGCAGTAGGTGCTGAAGGAGAAGCTGCTACGCTCTTGTTAAGCTGTTTGATGAAGACGTGCTATGGAGTTACTAGGAGTCTCCCAAAATCTCATAGGTGAGACAGTGCAAGAAGGTTTAGAGGTGAAATGATTTTGTTATGAGAGCCTGAACTCAATCAGTACATTACTCCCCAGCAGGGATGGATAGGCAGCACACATGGAAGGGGATGTCATCCACCCTCTCCAAGACTGGAGGGGTAGGCAGCACCTGTGGAGGTGTCCAGTGGCTGTGAAAGAAGTCTGGTTGCAGGGGTGGCAGTTTATAGTGGCCATCCTCAGCTCCACAGCAGGTTCCACAGCAGAGGTCCAGATTGAGGGTGCCCAGCAACCATGCATGGTGGATCCACATGCAGAGGCATCCATCTGCAGGGAAGGCAATGATCAGTGAGCCTCGGTGTCCAAAGAAGTTGGCTAGTCCAGTTGTATCTGCAGCAGCATGGAGCCTCGGCCTCAGGCTGGATGGCCACAGCAGGGGCAATGGGCAATCCAGCTTTGGTGTTGGACATCTGTGGATGTATCAGTGTCCAGAGTCCAGTTATGGCAGTAGTAGCAAAGGCAAGAGACTCTGGAGGTGGCAGCGGCAGGCAAGGTGTCTGGCTGAGAGGGTCCTCCTCCTTTGGTGGTGCAGGAGTCTGGTTACAGTGCAGTGGTGGTGGGGGCAGTATTGCAGGTGGCCATGTTGAGACTCCAGCAGTTGCAGCTCTGCTGGTGACTACACTGACAGCTTAGAGTGGTGGGCCTGAGTCAGTGGGTGACTGGAGGCTGGGGTGGCCTCTGCAGTGGCTGCTTCAGACCACTGGTCCTGCCCCTGGCAGAGCCTGACTGCGCAGGAAGCAGACACAAGAGGGAGCAGTACACAGACACCCTCTGAGGATCTTATACTGCCCATGCCAGTGGTGCCTCACACTGGCCTGGAGCTCACTGGGTGGCTGCTCACCCCACATCCTGGTTCACCCTGCCCTTCCCTGGGTTGCAGTCTCTGCTGGGGGAGTAGGTCTCCTGCCAGTTGGGGCAGCCCTTTATTTTTCTTTCAATGTTTGAGCAATAGTTTTTTTTTTTTTATTTTTACAGATTGCATTTTGATTCATTGTACACAAATGGGGCACAACTTTTCCTTTCTCTGGTTGTACATGACGTGGTCACACAATATATAATCATCTATTTACACAGGGTAATGTTTGTCTCATTCCACCATCTTTCCTACCCCCACCCCAGCCCTCACTTAATTTCCATCTCCACAAGCCAATGTTCCTCCAATCATCCGTTACCTCCTCCCCCACCCCTGCTATGTATGAGAGAAGACATTTGGCCTTTGGTTTTTTGGGGATTGACTTATTTCACTTCACATGATATTCTCCTACTCCATTCATTTACCAGCAAATGCCATAATTTTATCCTTCTTTAAGTCTGAGTAATATTCCATTGTGTACATATACCACAGTTTCTTTATCTATTCATCTACTGAAGGGCATCTAGGTTGGTTCCACACTCTAGTATTGTGAATTGAGCTGATATAATCAGGGACGTGACTGCATCACTTTAGTATCCTGATTTTAAATCCTTTGGGTATAAACAGAGGAGTGGGACAGCTGAGTGCATTTCAAGTTTTCTGAGGGATCTACATTCTGCTTTCCAGAGTTGTCACAATAATCTGAAGTCCTACCAGCAATGTGTGCGTGTATCTTTCTCCCCACATCCTCACCAACACTTGTTGTTGCTCATATTCTTGATATTTGCCATTCTGACTGAGTGAGATGAAATCTTAGGGTATTTTTGATTAATATTTCTCTAATTACTAGAGATTATAACTTTTTAAATATATTTGTTAATCATTTATTTATCATCTTCTGTGAAGGGTCTGGTCAGTTCCTTAGTCGATTTATTGATTGGGTTATTTGTACTTTTAGTTTTCAGCTTTTTTAAAAAATTAAATAGAGAATGTTTATGTCAACATGCTAATTCCAAAAAGAAAATTAGCCTGTGAACTTTTCACAGATAATTCAAAAAATTTGTTTCATACATATATATAGGGTAATGTCTATCTCAATCTACTGTTCTTCCCATCTGCACCTGGCCCAACCCTTCCCTCACTCCCCTCTGTACAATCCAAAATTCCTTCCTTTTTTCCTACCCTGCCCCCAGTATGGATCAGCATCTGATTATTAGATAAAAACTCAGTGTTTGGTTTTTGGGGATTGGCTTATTTCACTTCAAATGATATTCTCCAGTTCCACACTTTACCTGCAAATGCCATAATTTCATGCTTCTTTAAGGTTTAGTAATATTCCATTGTGCATGTATACCTCATTTTCTTTATCCATTCATTTGTTGGAGAGGACCTGGTTTGGTTCTGTAGATTAGTTCTTGTGAACTGAGTGGCTATAAACATTGATGTGGCTGCATCCCTCTAGTATGTGAGTTTCAGTCCTTTGGGTATAAATTGAGGATTGGGATAACTGGGTCAAATGGTGGTTCCATTCCAAGTTTTCTGAGGGATCTCCATACTGCCTTCCACAGTGGTTGCACCAATTTATAGTCCAACCAGCAATGTATGAGTGTACTTTTCTCCCCACATCTTTGCCAACACTTATTGTTGCTTGTATTCTTGATAATTGTCATTTTGACTAGAGTGAGATGGAATCTTAGGGTAAATTTGATTTGCATTTCTCTAATTACCAGAGATTTTGCACTTTTTAAAATATATTTGTTGATCGTTTGTATATCCTTTTCTGTGAAGGGTCTGTCAGTTCCTTAGCCCATTTATTAATTGGGTTCTTCATATTTTTGAATTATCAAGAACTTATGAAAATTTACACCAAAAATACAAAGAACCCAAACAATAAATGAACTAAGAACTGGGCAGTCTTTGGAGAGGACACCCACCTTCCCCAAACCCATTTTCCCTGGGCTGTGGTGGAGAGCAGCAGTGGGGGTGGGGCAGGTGGCTAGCAAATCCTCACCTTCAAAGTGTATCCCTGTGGAGGGAGAAGGGTGGAGGGCAGAGGGGATGGAGGGAGCCCTCAGTCTTGGTCTTCTGCTAACCTCAGTTGCAGAAATGCCATTTGAGGATGGAGATCTCCTAAGTCCCACCAGCAATGTATGAGTGTGCCTATGAGTGTAGGGGCATTCTGTTTCCACAGCCCCCGTGGGTGTGGTTGGGGAGTGTGGGGGTCCTCTGCCAAGGCACCACACCTGGCAGATGATCTAGTTCCCCTGCAGAGGTCTTAGCGGGGGATTGGTTCAGCAGCCGCCTGGTGGGTTCATGTCTAGTGCAAGGTGCTGAGTCATGGGCAGCATAAGGTCCTCAGCATCTGAGTTCCTCTGCCTCCTGGGTCTTGCTTCCTGAGCAGGGAGGCTCCACTAGGAGCAAGGCCAAGGGCCTGGAGCTCCCACCACAGGGGCGCCCCAGCTACTGGTCACCATCTGACTCTGAGGACCACTGATCATCGCCCTTGCCATCACTGCCAATCTGGAGCTCCTCACCACAGTCACTGGCTCCCCACATGGCCACCAGATGCTACCTTCACCACCACTGTAGCCAGACTCCTGTCACCACAGCAGGATGAAGATGCTCAGGGCTGGATGCCTCTAAGCCACTGAACCTGCTTCTGGACTCTTCTAGGGTCCCCACTCAGTCCAGTACCAGACTTTTAAACCACAGCTGGACACCAGTGTTGCCCACTAAAGGCCAATGTCAATGTACTTGACCCCATGCCCAACACCTGATGCCCTGCAACTGATGCCAGTCCCCATGCAGCTGCATGTTGCTGCTACCAGCACTAGACTCTGGGGTTCCAGGCTGCTGCCACCAGAGTCCAACATGGACACCAGACAGTGACACTCAGCACCAGATACCGACATCATCACAACTGCAGGCAGCTACTGGCAGCATTTCAGGGCAAAAATGCTCATGTCTGGACACCTCTGTTGTCCCCACCATAACATCTGTCTCTTCTGTTGCCATTGCCACCGTGACCATGCTGCAATGCACTCCCAAACTGCAGCTGGATGCTGACACCTCCAGAGACGCCCTGAGGCCAATGCTCTTCTCGTGATCATGGGTGCATGACACCCTATGCCCAAAGCAGCTTCTTGTTGCTGTCGCTGCCACCACATACTGCAATTCCATGATGTTGTCACTGTAGTGACTCAATCCTAGGGCTGCTGCTGGCTGCCCAAGACCACAGGAGCTGAAAGATGGGCATTCTCCATCACAGTCATCTCACTAGTATCCACCGCAGGTCACTTGCCTTTTGTCACCCAGGACCAGCCACCCATCCTTCTGGGCCCTTGAGGAGTTGGGGTGCTAACTCAGGGAGCTCATCCAAGGAAAACAAGTGAGTACTTTAAATAGAGACTGCAGTCCTCACAGCAGGCAGAAGGGGCTAGTTGGGTCCATGGTGAGGGGCAGGGGTAGGGCCTGGGGGCTGCTGGCCAGGTGTGGCTCTTGACCCATGGGGCAGGCTGGAGAGGGATCACTGGCTGCTTTGAGAGCCCAGTCCTGGGAGCATCTTCAGGTCTGATATTTTCTCCTGAGCTTCCCTCCCCATCCCCTTCCCCTACCACCCCAACTCCTCCCTAAATGGGTCTCTGGGTTATGGAGACAGGGCCATCTGGGCCTCTGGGCAGCACTATGAGGTCCAGGTACATTGAAGCACTCTGGTGACAGTCAGACATGCTGGACTCTACACACCTGGACTTGGAGAAAAGCTGCCTTTAAGTACCCTCTTAGATCTACCAAATTTCGACTGACTATGGCTTCTTCCAAAAGATTATCAACAAAGGAAAATATAAGTTAGCAAGTTTTGTCTTGCTAAAGGATAGTGTGAGGAGAGGCAGAGACTTCAGGGTTGGTAGAGCTGGATTCAAATCCCTCTTAACTGGGTGACCTTGACCAGGGTACAGAACTAGGTATGCCCTTGGTTTTGCATCTGGTAAAATAAAGATTGTGAGGATGATAAGCCAGGGGTGAATTAAGACGTTGAGCACCACTTCAACTTGGGAGTCAGGTAGGCATTCAGCATTATTTCCATGCAGAAAAATATTCTGAGATTAAAGGTGACACATTTAGAAATGCACTTTTGGAAGACAACTGACCTGTGAGGTAGGAGGTTGAAATTCACTTCACATATTTAGATCAAATAATAATATGTGGAAGATCATAAGTGAAAGCATAAAGTTAGATCAGGCTTATGAAACCATAGGCTGATTTCAAATTTGTTGAAAGTCACATTGAGATAAATCTATGTAGTTTAAGCCTCCTGGGATATCCCCCTTCTCTGGGACACACACAATCCAAAGTATGTCACTATCCTTTACAGTGTCCCCAAATATATCAATATATGTATATACATGTACACAGATACACATTTTTATTTTGCTCCCTTTGGGTCCATTTTGGGACCTTTTGAAAACAGAATCTCTTATTTGCACATATGTTCTTTTTCAGCTTCCCCCCTTAATTTGCACCCCTTCAGCTGATCATCAGGAAGAAGGAAACACCAGACAAGCTTGAGGATCTGAAGGACACCAGCCCTGCTCTAATCACTCTGGAAGTTGGCCAGCCTGTGCACACCCAAAGCTTGAGGAAAAAACCAACCCTGCTTCAGTCACTTGGGAGTTGACTGTCAAAGCAAGGTGGAAGATAAACTAACCAACAGGACAAATGGACAGTTACATCTTCTAAGATGGTGCTCACACTGTGATCATCAACACCCATTACTTCTGTCATCTATATTGTCCTTTCCTTGGTCTTCACTACAGGACTGAGAACAATCAACCACATAGCTGACAATATCAGGAAACTAGCACATGTACCAGTTCAATTCTGAAAGGACATCGAGACTTGGGATCTAAGTTCACTATTTGGTGGATGTTTTTGTGTTCTTGGTGGATACAAAAGCTGACTTGACATAGTAGAGATTATGCTATTAACTTATTTTTTGCTTTCATGTTTATCTTTTCTTTACATTAAAACTATTGGGTCTACCATGGCAAGAAGGTATTAAAAACAAAAAGGAGAGAGATAGCACCTAAGATATGACATTATATAAAGCTTTAAGCCAAGAAGTTAATGATGGTCTTTGATTGGTTTGAGCACCTCTTTATTGTGAAGGCCAAGTTTCTCTTTCTTGTAAAGTTAGGTCTGTAGGACTGGTGTTGTGGTTCAGTGGTAGAGCACTTGCCTAGCATGTGTGAGACACTGGGTTTGATTCTCAGGACCACATAAAAGTAAATAAATAAAATAAAGGTATTATGCCCATTTGCAACCAAAAAATAAAATGTGAGTCTGCAATAAATCTTGTTGTTACTGTTAGTTTCTGTTTTCTCAGTAAAAACTTGTGAAAACTCCTAACAATATGGAACAAAAACTACTTATGTTAACCATCTTGTTGCATAACCATCAACTGACTGTCTCAGAGAATATCTACACCCAGCATCCTGGAATTTTTTGGCCTTAGCCCCTCTGGATTGCTCGAGTCTAAATAAACCTGCTTCCTGCAAGTTTCTCCATTGTTCAACCTCATCTGTCATATATCAAAGACTGCTTGAAATGCTAAAGTGTCCCCGTTGTTGAAGGGCACACAGAAGCAGTTTCTGTGACTCTGCCAGAGTATGAAATCTATGCAAAGTAATTAAACACACACAAAAAAAGGGAAGATTACACTCTAGTGACCTCCTGGAATTTAGTCAATGTTGCATGGTAAAACTTGTATAAATAAATTGAATTGCCCTGTTATACCTCATAAAGGTATAAAAATGATACATCCAAATAAACAGTTTTTAATCTGGGGAAAATGTGTTTTGTGAGAAATCTGAATGCCTTGTTTGCACTTTGTGTTGTTTCTGATATTATGCTAATATATTAAGCCAGGGCCAAAGTCACCTTAGGTGTAGAGGGAGCAGGTCAGGGAGAATATGTGTGTGATCCATGGTGCTGGGAATGCTGCAGGTCCTCACTGTGGAAGTGGGTGTCAGCCACACTCATGGTACAATTCATCAACTTCCATGAATATAGTTCTTGTACTTTCCATATGTATTTTATTTCAGAAAGTTCACACACACAAAAAAAGAGACCCACCCCTCACCCCCAGTCCTGCCCTGTTCTTCTCAGGGCACTGGCCTCCTCATGTGTTGCCCAGATCATCTTAGTGTGGAAGACTGGGTTGGGAGCTGCCAGGGTCTGAGGACAAACCATAAGGTAGCCCTGGGTCAATGAACCATTGAATACCACTTTCATTCCTTCCCCTGGGTTGTCCATCTTCCCCAGTACTGCCATCCCTTTGCTCCATCCCCCATATTCTGCAGGGAGTTTGGCTCTGTTGACCTGGGAAACTGGTTCCCTGGCTCTGGCAGGCCTGCCAGGGGTGGTGTTATCTGTCCAAGTGTGTTTCTTACTGAAGGTATTGGCTGTGGTGAAGTAAGCACCCCAGCATCCTTGGCTAATGGAATCTCTGGTGTGGCATCTTTAATATTCATTCATGTATGTGGTCATCTGCTCCCTTACTTAAAGATGGGAAGAACTATGTGTGAGGATAAGTCATATAACATTGGGAGTTCCATCTCCATGTCAGGCACCTCATTAGGCATGTAAGGCCAGAATACATGTCCTGGTGGAGAGGACAAGTGTGAGAAGACAGATTCATGTGATGAATGCTGCAGAGCAGTCTGGGGCCTGTGGGAGCCAGCACTGAGCAAGGCAGGAATGGGATCTCTAAAGAAGTGATGTTTATATGGAAATCTATAAATGTAATTCATCACATCAATAGACTTAAAGATAAGAGTCATGTGATAAGCTCAATAGATGCAGAAAAAACATTTCATGGAATACAGCAGCCCTTCATCCTTGAAATAGTAGAAAATCTAGGGATAGTAAAAACACACCTCAACATTATAAAAGTTGTATGTGATAAACCCCAAGGCCAACATCATTCAAAATGGAGAAGAAAATGAAAACTTTCCCTCTAAGAACTTAAACAAGATCGGAATGCCCCATTTCACCACTTTTATTCAACATGGTCTTTGAAATGCTAGCAAGAGCTATTAGACAGAAAAAGGAAATAAAAGGGATATGAATAGGAATAGAACTCAAACTATCATTATTTACTGATGGCATGATTCCATTTAAGACCCAGAAATTCCACCAGAAAACTTCTAGAACTAATAAATGAATTCAGCCAAGTAGCAGAATGTAAAATTAACACCCATAAATCAAATGCATTTCTATACATCAATGATGAATCCACTGAAAGAAATTATGAAAAGTAGCCCATTCAGAATAGTTTCAAGAAAAATAAAATTTTGGGAATTGATCTAACAAGAGAGGCAAAAGACCTCTACAATGACAACTACATAACCCTTAAAAAGAAATAGAAGATTTGAGAAGATGGAAAATCTCCCATGCTCTTGAATAGGCAGAACTCACACCGTCAAAATGGCCATACTACAAAAGCCATTAGTCAGATTGAATGGGATGACTATTAAAAGCCTGATGACATTCTTCATGGAAATAGAAAAAGTAATCATGAAATTCATTTGGAAAAATTAAGAGGCCCAGAATACACAAAGCAATCCTTAGCAAGGAAGTTGAAGCAGAAGTCATCAGAATACCAAACCTTATATTATAATACAGAGACATAGTAACAAAAATGGCATGGCATTGGCACCAAGACATGAACTCCAATGGTACAGAATAGAAGACACAGAGAGAAATCCATAAATATGGTTATCTCAAACTGAATAAAGGTGCCAAAAATGTACATTGGAGAAAAGACAACCTGTTCAACAAATGGTTCTGTGAAAACTGGAAATTCATATGTAGCAAAATGAAATTAAACCCATATTTCTCACCATGCACATAAATCAAATCAAAGTGTATCATGGACTTAGACACTAGAACACAGACACTGCACCTAATAGGAGAAAAAGCAGGCCCAAATCTTCACCATGGTGGCTTAGGAACTGACTTCCTTAGCAAGGCCACCAAAATTTAAGAAGTAAAATCAAGAATCAATAAATGAGATGGATTCAAACTAAAAAGCTTCTTCATGGCAAAGAAAATAATGTGAAGAGAGCCTACAGAATTGGGGAAAATCTTACCACCTGCACCTCAGATAGAGTATTCATCTCTAGGATATATAAAAATGTCACAGCTGAAAACCAAATAACTCAATCAATAAATGGGCAAAGGAACATAAGACACACTTCACAAAGAAGAAATACAAGTGATCAATAAAATATGAGAAAAGGTTCAACATCTCTAACAATTAGAGAAATGCAAATCAAAACCACACTGAGATTCTCACTGCAGTCAGAATGGCAATCATCAAAACTATAAGCAAGAAAATATATTGGTGAATATGTACAAAAAAAGTACGCTCATACTTTGCTGGTGGGACTGCAAGTTGATGCAACCACTATGGAAAGCAGTGTGGAGATTCCTTAGAAAACTTGGAATGGAACCAACATTTGACACAGCTATCCCAATCCTCGGTTTATACACAAAAGATTTAAAATCAGCATACAATAGTGGCACAGCCACATCAATGTTTACAGCAGCTCCATTCACAATAGCTAATCTATGGAAACAACCTAGGTGCCCTTCAACAGATGAATGGATAAAGAAACTATGGTGCATATATACAATGGAACATTACTCAACCTTAAATAATGAAATTATTGCATTTGCTAGTAATTGGATGGGGTTGGATGGGGTTGGAGGATATTATGCTAAGGGAAATAAGCCCATCCCAAGGAAGCAAAGGCCAAATGTTTTCTCTGGTATGAGGATGCTTGTTCACAATGGGGAGGTTGGTTAGGGACAAATAGAGATACTTTGGATTAGAGAGAGGGGACTGAAATGAGGGAAGGGGTATGAAAGTAGCAAGAATAGGAGAATGCATTGGACATTATTACCCTATGTGAATATATGATTCTACAACCACAGTAACTCTACATTATGTACAACCAGAAGAATGAGAAGTTATGCTCCATTTATCTATGATGTGCCAAAATGCATTCTATACTCATGTATAACTTATTTGAACAAAAAAGTAAATCTATTTGAGCACACTGAAAGAAAAACCCCTTCAGATAATATCACAGGCCCTTTAATAACCATGGACCCTATATTTTGTGCCTATGGATGAGAAGGGCTAGTTGACCCTCCTTATAGGGAGTCCACTGTGTGTACAGGAAGGAGAGGCTTGGTATGCATGTTGCTGGAGGGATTTCAACTACAGCTGCCAATCCAAGGGCTGCAAGCAGTGCCTAGGCCCACAGAGTTTATATGAGTCATTGAAAATTGAGTAGCGACTCCTTTAGAAACTTACTGCTGGTATCCCTTCTCTACACCAGCCTCTGATAAACACTGTGGCCCATCAGAGTCCATGTGTGGCATTGATAGCATATATTATTGGCAGACTTGTTTATTTTCTATCTTTTGAAATATTATATACATATATTTTTAAAAGTCACTAAATCAAGAAAATTAATTCTTATTACCTATTTCATTACCTTATAAGAAAAATGATAAAGACAAAGTACCCCTAATTTATTAAACCTTAGTGGGAACCACAATCAACAGCAGCAACAATAGCACTGTACACACACAGAAATGGCCAAACAAATGGCCACTTTAACAGGTGAGGTTTGAACTTCAGATTTGTAAACCTGAAATTGTACTTTGGGGGTCTAGGAGGAAACAAACAACTTCTGACCTCCTCATGGTTCTTCTTCAGGTAAGCCAGCTCCTCAGTCAGATTCTCAACCTGCACCTCCAGGTCAGCTCTGGCCAGGGTCTCATTCTGAACCTTGCACAGAACACTGACATCAGCCTCTGTGGACTGGCATAGAGCCAGCTCATTCTCATACCTGAAAATTAGTTTAGAGATTCAACACAATGATTTGGACAAGGCCACTGCCATCTTCAGAGCTATTTGGTGCATGAATATCTGGAACTGTTTTGAAATAGCAGCATTGTAGTATGTGATATGGTTTCTGTAACTCCCTTCCATTCTTTCTTCCTTCCTATTTATAGTATCAAAATTAATTGTTCAGTTGGAAAGAAGAAAAGGGGAAAATTATGAGATGATGCTTTTGTACCAGCAAAGAACCCCACTAGTACTGTGCATCCCAGGAACAGATCCCCCTTGACTGTCTCCTGCAGCTAAGAACAACAGCAGCCCCTATCTCTGGGTGCAGTTTCTAATGGCATCCTAACCACAATTGAAAATTAAATAATAGTTACTCTTCTTGCTTAATTTTCTCATGATTTATTTAATTAAAATCCATACTTCTTCATTAGCTTTGCCAAGATTTTACAGTAGCAGGACCATCACCCTTGCAACTTCCAGTGTGGACATTTTGTAATGCAAAAAGTCTATATCCCTTAGATCTGGAAGGATGGGATGTGGAAAAGGAGATGAAAATATAAAAATAAATGGATGGTTAATCTTTCAGTTGTATGTGCCATCAGGAAAACAACTGTTTCAATTAACCCCTTGTCAAAAACATTATTAGTTCATTTTGATACATTGAAAATTCAAATTTAGGATAGTAGTAGAATTAGCATGTTGAATTGTGAGTCCTTACAACTATGCTTATCCATAGACTTCAGGGTAAGCAACTTATTTTAAGAATGTGATTTGTAATGTAATGTGAGTCATGTTTGATTGTAATTATTTTGAGAATGAATGTCTTATGTGTATTTGCCAAAACACCAAATGTATGGAGAATGTGAACTTCAGAAGATCCTAAATATTTGCTCTTGATGGAGGCAGGAAAATGGGGCATAAGGGAACCTGTTAGGAAAGGTCAGCTGACACCCATCTGTTCTACTCACTTCATTCTGAAGGCCTCATCAGACAGTCTTGCATTGTTAGTCTGCAAGATGACCTGGACATTTCCAATGCTGGCAGAAATGATCTGGCAAAATAAAGTGAGACATGGAAAATGAAGTCCTAATATGCTAGTAGTTTACAAATATATTTTTGACACAAAATTCTAGTGGTAATATTAAATGCTGTTTTATTAAGAATTCAAAGGAAAAAAAACCTGAAGTGATGTTTAAACTATGTCCTGAGGATGCAAAAACAAGGGATGATAAAGCCCTACTCCATTTCCAGTTCTGACAACAACCCTTTAAGATAAGTACTAGTGTCCTCATTTTATAGAAGAGGAAACTGAGGTTCAGAGAAGTCACCCAGCTCACATGTGGCAGGAGGAGGTCTCAAGCTCCAGGCTGCAAGAGGCAAAAGGCAGTAATTGAAGAGGATGTTGTCAGTCATGGCCAGGAATAATGGTGACATCAGTGGAAAGTGCCTGAGCAGGCTCAATGGAGATGCTGAGAGAAGTGATAAGATGTTAGGGAGGGGTCTGTCAAAGATGACTCACTGTTTCTGCCTTAACCAATGAGGTGGTCAGTGATTGACACTTACCAAGGTGTAGAAAGGGAGGAGCATGTTTGGAGAAAAAATTAATTTATCTAATTTTATACATTTTACTTCAATAAAAAAATAGCCCGGCAGGGTGAAGGACATTTTCAGCCTGGCTTGCATTGCAGGGTACTATATACATATAAAAATTCAGACTCTGCAAAGACACTCTATTACTCATTTGTTTTTGTAACATTAATGCATATGCCCCTCAAAATCTTAAATACAATCTCAAAGAAATGTAAATCCTAAACAGCAAGTTCTTAATGGATTGTGAGAGCAAAGCATTTGAACAGTGATGAGGGGAAAAGAAAGCTTACCTTGTTCAGTGACTGGATTTATCATAGCTGGCAATTCAACTCTAAGTCACGTTTTTAAGACAGGCTTTGATTTACTGCAGTAAGCAACGAGGACTGCAAAGAGTCACAGCCTAAGGACTAAGTAGTGCTTACACACTCCTCGCTTTAATGCTGGCGCAGCAGTCACATCACTTCTAGGGGAAGGGTCTGAGCTCAGGGACAGCGCAAGGGGACTCCACCTAGATTTTGTTTTCATAATTAACGTTAAAGTAGAAAGAACACGTGGAGGGTCACTCAGGGAGGAGGTGGAGGACGCCCTGGAGACTGACAATTCTGTCCTATGGCTCCCTGAACCTGTCCTTCTGTCCCACCCCAGGCCCCTCCAGGGTCCAGCCTGCCCGGCCCCACCGCCCTGCGCTGGCCTGGTGTCTCTGGGACCCCAGCGCAGCGGCCTGTCCTGTGAGCCCCAAGGTCCCCGGGGACCTCACCCGCCCAGCCCGGCATCTCACCTGGAGGGCGGGCGCCGCCTCAGGAAGCCCCAGGGGCCATCCTAGGTGCCTCAGCCCCAGGCGCAAGTTCCCGAGGCCCCATGACCTGGGTGCGGGTTCCTGGTCGCCCCCAGGCTCCTGAGGCAGCACGAGCTGGGTGCGGGTCCCTCAAGCCCAGGAACGCGGCGCGAGCCCTGGGAAGGGCGGGAGAGAGGCGGCCCTGGCTGTAAGAGGGATCCGCCTGGGAGCCAGAGCTGCTGTGAGGGACCTGCCTTTCAGGGGAGCGTTAACTGCCACTCGACTCTGCTTTGCATATTCATGAGGTTGAGCTCCACCCCCACTCCTGAAGCAGCGGAGAGAAAACACATTAGTCATGAGGAGGTGTAGGCCCCGCCCAGGAAGGCCTGGCTCTTCATTCATAAGGAAGCACCACCCCGCCCAGGAAGGCCTGGCTGTTTTTTCATGAGGAGGCGTAGGTCCCGCCCAGGAAGGCCTGGCTCTTCGTTCATGAGGAAGTGACGCCCCGCCCAGGAAGTCCTGGCTCTTTATTCATGAGGAAGTGATGCCCCGCCCAGGAAGACTGATCTGATTATTCATGAGCCCGAGGGCAGCGGTTTGGGGTGCAAGAGACTGTGGAGTCGGTTGAGATGGAGGCTCTATCACTGAGTGAGGGCTGTGTAGGGTCCAGGTCTCCGGAGAAAGGGCGCTTGGGCATCATTAGTCCCCAGATCTTCATGTTGAATTTTTTTTATCTTCAGACTTTAAGTTTCATTTTAAAGTTTTTCACTGGCATCCAACATTTTCTGAGGAGAAACAAGAAACCTCATTTTCTGAGGAGGCGGCAGGGGGCGGTAGGTGACCCTCGACTTTCCAGAGCAAAAATTCCGCCCATTCCCACAAGGAGATGGAGCAGGAAATAGAAATGCGGTGGGACACCCGCATCCCGCGGTCCAGTAGCTTTAAGACTCACTTTCCAGGTGCAGCAGGCTGGGCCTGGGTGGGGACTGGCAGCTGTCATTAGCCGCCAGGCAGCAGGCTGTGCACTGTGGAGGCGCCTGCGGAGCTTTGGGGTGTCCTTGACCTGGTCAGGCTCTCGCCATTGGCGTGTCCCTCCATAACCAATGCCCGGTGCAAACCAAGGGATGGGCCAGTCCCCTGGGGTGGCCTGCGCTCCTCTCTCACCTTATGAAGCATGTGCCCTTTTATCTCCATGGACCTCAGTCCTCCACTCAGGAGGGACAGCGGTGTCCTGCAACTCAAAATGGCCAATCACCAAACTGTCAGGTATGCAGAACACAGACTGGCCCTGCTCATCTGGTGAGAAGGAAGGCAAAGCTCCCTTGTTGCTCCTAGAGGGGTTTGAGTCTCATTAGGATGAGTATGCACTCCCTCCCCCAGGGCCTCCGAGGCCCTTCACCTGGGAACCATGTCCTGAGGCTTGAGACCCTGCAGGAAGCCTGGCACAGGGCAGTTGCCCAGTGAATGCTGACTGAGTAATAAAGTACATGAACAAGGCATTTCAAGACCAAAAGGGCATGAACAAGTACCCTGTTAAGAGAGTGGGAACCATTACTCTGAATGAGCAAGGAGCAGGCAGATGGTGCTCCTCAGCTGCTGTGAGCTTCACAGAGTTACTTCTTGCTGAGGTCCCTGGAACGATGGTATTTCCCCAGCTTAGCACACTCCACATGTGATTCAGAACAGAGGGATGGAGAAATTGATGTGAAAAGCGTGAGGAGCCATTTTAAGCTGGGAAACTTTGACAGCTTCCAGAGGAGTGGGCAGGAGGGGAGAGCCTGCCTGGTGGAAATGGGCAAGAAAATGGAAGCAATACAGAGCAGGCTGTGTCTACCCACAGAAGCGCTGGGGTGTGTGCGGTGTAATGCTGGTTATTAGGGAATTTGGGTTGTTTTTGTGTTTTCACAATGAAATTACATGCTTGGCAAAGGGAACCTCAGGGGCTCAGGGGAGGCCCACAGCTGTGGCAAGGCTTGTCATTACCCAATGAGTTTATGTGAGCCTCCTACTTCCAGGCTCTGCTTAACTCACCTCTGGTTCCCAGCTCTACCACCATAACCTGCATTGAAATCTCTCAAAATGAGGATTTTTTTTTTTTTTTTTTTTTTTTTGTGGTGCTGGGAATTGAACCCAGGGCCTTGTGCTTATGAGGCAAGCACCTTACCAACTGAGCTCTCTCCCCAGCCCTCAAATGAGGATTCTAATTGTATATATTTTACTCTGCTGCAGTTATTATTCTGTGCTTTTCAATATCATGAGCACCTTAATAAATTGTGATTTCAAAGCTATCTCAAGTTCATCCTGGGGGGAAAACCCAGGATTCATTTGGCTTTCATTATGCACTTTGTCAGAACCCCCCACAAGTTCCCTCTCCTGCTGACAGAGCTGCATGCTTGGCAGCTTTATTCTCAGGATGCGAAAGAAAAGATTGCTAATTTAACAAAAGAATTACCTTTCACCTTCACGTAGTGGAAACTGCAAAGTTCATAGTGCGTTTTTGCTTTGGGAGAAGTGATGAAAAGCAGATTTTATTCAACATGGAAATTGTTGATCAGGTAGCTCAGCACAGCTTCCACCTAAAAATTATAGTTTTCTTCATCTTAACTCTTTGGGGGGCCTTGGTGACAAGCATGCCCCTCAACCACAGGCTACTTGAAACCCCGGCTTGCTCCCCTTGGGGTGTGAGGGAGTCCTGACACCAGTGCTCACCACAGAGTCCAGGTGTCTGAGCCCATCAGGGTGCCTGGAAGGAGGACCATGCTCAGAAGGACCCTGGCCTTGTGCCAGCTCCTTGCTCCCATTCCTAAGAAGAGAGAATGCCAGTCGTGCACCACCCCATTCTGGAGAACCAAGTGTGCCTGCTCGCCTTCCTCAGAGCAAGCCCTGAGCCCAGGTAACAGCACCTGCTCACCTGGTCGGGACACGCCCTCCTCCCTGCAGACCTGGGTGGTGGGGCACTGACCCCAGTGGCCCTCAGACTGGAAGTGGAAGGTGGCATCACATGTAGGTGAGCCTGTGTCAAACAAATGGGTGCAGTGTTGCTGCCGACAGAATGTTCTGGTGCTGGCTGCAGCCTGGGACCCATGCTTGTTGGCAAGGGCTCACCACGGGTCACACCCCAGCCCTATGACATTAGAGGAAAGACTGAAAGGATCTCTTCCCATACTCTCTACTGGCCACTGAGGACCTGTCCCAGCCCACACCCTGGCCCTCACCTGGTGAGGAAATCCCTCTACCGACTTGAGTCCCAGACAGCTGGGCTTTCAGGTGCACCATCTCTGCAGGGAGATGGAGCTGCCCTTTCCTTCATAAGAGGCTCTTCTACCTCCCCACAGCTTGGGGACATGGGGGACTCAGGTCAGAGGACACAAGGAAATATGTGGTTTGGGGTCATACTGACATAGAGACAAGGATATGTGATATGGCTTGGGGCCATAGAGAACACTGATGGGTTGGAGGATTCAAGTGGACATGCCATGGTTTAGGGACATGATGTGGCTTGGGGACATGGAAGACACATTAGCAGGCAGAGGTTGGGACACAAGGGCACATGACATGACTTGGGGGTCAGGGGACACACTGACAGGGTGGGGGACAAGAGAATGTGAGGCTTGGGAACATGGAGCATGCTGATGGGTAGTGCTGTCTGGGGGCTGCAGGGTGTTCTAGAACTTCCCCAGGTGCTGGAGGGGCTTCTGCCCCAGACTCTGCTGCCCACACGCCTTGCTCCACAGCATCGCATTCACCTCTGGTTCAAGGCTTGTCTGTCTGGAGGTCAATCAGGTCCAATGCCTATTGACTCCTCTGGGCTCCTGCCTGCTGTGGGGACCACAGGCATGGGGTGGGAGCTCTTGGGCTCTATGAAGAAAGTGGCTCAGTTCCCCACCTGAGAATCTGCCTGTGGAGTCATGGCCACCTGTGACCCCTGACCAGTCAGCAGGGGTGGCCTTGGGTCAGAGTGGAGGACATCTGGGGCAAGGTCAAGGGCTTCCTGGTCTGGTGCCGCTTCTGACAGGAAGGAGGGCCCGACCTTGTGTTTGCGTTGGACGTAGCTTTGGGCACCATAGTGAGGGGAGGTGGAAGGGAGGGGTAGGAGCTCCTTGGACAAGCCCACTAGCAGGTTCCCATGGGCCTGCCCAGCTTGCTGAGGAGTGCCAGCAGTGCTCATGAGCAGAGGGCTCATCTTCCCATGGGGGACGGGTAGGCCTGGCTGTGGTGAGTGCATCCACAGCCCCTCAGCAGCTGATCTGCATCACCCTGCCGAGCTGATCTCTTCCATCACAGGGGTGTACATCAGAGTGGAAATAGCTGTGTGTGGATGTGCATTCTGTTAGGGAATCAGAATGCAGATGGAAACCAGTGACTTTCCCCATGAGAAAATGCAGAACATAGAAGGAATTGTTGG